>NW_024081434.1:0-183740 GCF_003009895.1 Hyaena hyaena
GGGAGATGGGCATGGAGGAGGGCACTTGTGGGGATGAGCACTGAGTGTTATGTGGAAACTAATTTGACAATAAACTATTTGTAAAAAAAAAAAAAGAAAGAAAGAAAGAAAGAAAGAAAACATTAAAAAAAAAATAAAAATAAGTAATCCCTACCATTTGTAATGACATAGATGCATCTGGAAGATTTTACGCTGAGTGAGAAAAGTCAGCATTAATAACACAAATACCTCATGATTCCACTTTTAAGAGGTATCTAAAATGCTCCACTGCACAGAAGCATAGAGTTGTGGTTGCCAGGTAAATAGAGGTACAAATAAATAGGGAGTTGTTAAAAATATTCTTATAAATAGGCACCTGGGGGGCTCAAATGGTTAAGCGTCTGACTCTTGGTTTCGGCTTAGGTCATGATCTCAGGGTCTTGTGAATTCAAGCCCTGCATTGGGTTCTGTGCTGGCAGTGAGAGGCCTGCTTAGGATTCTCTCTCCCCCTCTCTCTTTGCCCCTCCCTCACTCATGCTGTCTCTGCCTCTTTCAAAATAAACTTTAAAAAATTCTTATAAACTAAGCTCACAAATGGAAAAAAAAATCACTTCTAAAATACATGAAGCATATGAATAAAGAAAAACCAAAGAAGTAAGACCAATAGTGTAATTTTTCATCAAGTAGAGATGAATTTTCTCATATTAAAACTATCATTTCTTGAGCGTCTAATATATTCTAGTCACTGGTAGGTGATTTGAGCAGGCAATATAATACTATAACTTTTTTAAAAAAAAAGTTTTATTTCTGAGAGGGAGACAGCATGAGAAGGGGAGGGTCAGAGAGAGAGGGAGACACAGAATCTGAAACAGGCTCTGAGCTAGCTGTCAGCACAGAGCCTGACGTGGGGCCCGAACCCACAAACCCTGAGATCATGACCTGAGCCGAAGTCGGACACTTAACTGAGCCACTCAAGTGCCCCAATACTATAACTTTTTTAAAAATTCAGTCAGTGACTCTGTCTATGTGATTTACTAGTTTGATCACATTCTCATATGTAACAGCATGAAAATAACACAATGTTTTTTAGAATTTTAGAATTTTTTAGAATTAGAGGGAAATAGAAATTCCTCTAAGTATTTCCATATAGAAAGATATTTATTACAGGGAATCTGATAGTTGTAAAATCATTAGATGGTTTAGATAAACAAATGAAATAGGGCTGCTATTGGATTTCAAGTTTAACTACTACAGTAGCGAAAGATAAGAACACAGCTCCTATTTCCCAGAGATGAGAAACTCCCCTGACACAGCCACCAACTTCCCCGCTGTCCACAGCGCCATATCTGGGAACCAGGCAGTACAACACTGAGTTCAGTTGCTGCAACATCCAAGTCTGTGGGAATCCACCTGTCTGCTAGCACCATAGAAGGAAGAAAACTCACTTGTGTCATTTCATCTTTCAAATCTTATAGAAGTAATTCTCAATGATTAAACTCATACCACAGCAAAACCTTGGAGTGAGAGAGTCAGAGTCTAGGGAATAAAGTTCCAAGACTTCTAGGTCTTGCAATAAGTATAAAGATGCTAATTCACGGGGCTACTGTAAACATGAAATGAGATGAAACATGTAACAGGACCTCAAAAATACTAGCTACCTTTCCATCACAACCACATATATCCTGGTCCCCACATGAACTTATACTCTAATCTGAAGAATCTAGTTTTATAGGGGCGCCTGGGTGGCTTAGTCGGTTAAGCGTCCGACTTTCGTTTAGGTCATGATCTCGCGGTTCGTCGGTTCGAGCCCCGCGTCGGGCTCTGTGCTGACTGCCAGCTCAGAGCCTGGAGCCTGTTTCAGTCTGTGACTCCCTCTCTCTCTGACCATCCCCTGCTCGCTCTCGCTCTCGCTCTCTCTCTGTCTCTCTCCTAGAAATAAAACATTTCAAAAAAAAAAAAAAAGAATCTAGTTTTATCTACTGAATTAATGGGACTCTGTCCCTACCTGATAAATAAAAAGTTCTTGTGAAGAACCTAGTTTTTCTGAAAAACATAGAAATGTTCTTCTGAGAAACATGGAAATTGATGAGGAGAAAAAAACCTCAATATGGTCTCTATGCCCGGATGGAGGGAGATTTGATTCATTTGGAGAGAGGCTAGGAACTGAAATGAAAAGGGTGGCTTTGGGAAATACTCAACATTCAAGGAACAAATACTTCATAAAGCTTTGGGGTCCTCAGAAACTCATATTTGGGAAAAGATATATTTTCTATACTGCTACTGATATTGGTTCCAACACAGCAAGAAATAAAGGAATTGGCAGCATTTGGAAACCCAAAGCTTTTACATCTTGGGTAGCATCAGGAAGCAGGACCCTAGAAGAAACCTGAAGCCTCATGGAGCATCCTTGTAACAAAAGCCACAGCAATACGTTTGCCTCAAGTAGCTACTTATGCAGGAACTAGCGGCAGGTTGTCTGAAGTAGAAGAACATGAAGTTCTGGCCATAAGTGTACAGAAAACCCCAGAGACTTTCATAAATAATTGGAAACTTCAGAAAAAGTACCAGCTAATGCCCTACTTTTATTCAGATGGGAGATAATGATCCAGCAACATTAATTTTAATATAAGTATCCTTTGTTAATCATGTAACTCTGTATCTGTAGAGATGTGAGTTACCCACTTACGGACTTAGTTCAATTTCTCTCTCTCTCTCTCTGTCTCTCTCTTTATCTGATATTAGGCATACTTTCCTTTTTATACATTTGGGACCAAGTTTTGGTGGTATAAACTGGAAATATAATCTTGAATCTTTGCTAAATTTCTGCAGAAAAAATAGACAAATTCCTTTAGCTTCCAAAGATAAAATATTCTTTCCCAGTGGGCTCAGGAAAATGGCTCAATAGAAGGTGATATAGAATAAGGATTTCTATTTGAATATGTGAAAGAAAAAAAAGACATGAATTTCTACTGGGGAGACAAAGGCAACCAGAAATAATCAGTGTTTCCTTTATCCTGTATTCTTCTGGAAAGGTTTTCTTGCTCTGATTTATAAGTCAGGCCAGTACTTTCCTTTGACATGGCATTTAGTGTGGGTAGTAATTCTCCCATTCAATTTTACTATCTTGGAGGTAGTTATTCTTATTATCTGCATTTTACAAGTGAGGACACAGGCTTAGAAAAGTTAAGTAACTTGTCCAAGTGCTGTTCGTGTGAGTTACAAATCATATTCTTTCCAGAGGCCCTGAACTGAATATTTAAGCTCTTCTGATTCATAAGTTACAGAAAAATATAATTAATACCAGAAATATTTTTTTCCAGAAAGACTATCTAGATATATCACAGGATCTTAATCTGTATTGCCTTATTATTATTAGATGATGATCAAATTCCATCAAGTTGAAATACCTAGTAGGTGAAATTACTTCAAAACCCTGATTCCAAAGCAAATACCGCTCTTAACAAATTGATGTACATTCTTCTAGATAAATGTGTATGTTTGAATTTATAAAATATTGCATGTATATAAAGCTATGTCATTTTTCCCCCTTAACCAATTTCCTTGTGAATTGGATGGTTTCTAGCGTTGTTGTTGATGTTGTTGATGTTGTTGTTTGGCTGTCTCAAACAATGCTGCAGTTGATTTTGAAATTGCTTCTAAAGAATCAGTTTATATATGAAATAACTATATTTTTCTGTTTAATTCATGCATATTCCAAAAGGGCAAACTTTTTTGCCAAAACACATGTAAGAAGAGTAAAATATTGGTTGCTTAGTACCCAGGAGATTGACTGCATATTATAGCCAATATGAGACCCGCAAGCATCACTCTTTTCTTTAATAACTGAAATAAGGCCAAAATCCCTGAATGGCCTGTATAAAAAGGAAGGGCAGAGAGTGAAAGTACAGAAGAAAGCAGTTATATGATTGATTTCTAGGTCTCTAATGGACCAGCATCCTTTAATTAAATTTGTTATAAATGGGATGTTAATTATTGTTTCTACTGAAATTCAACTTCTCCAGTTATGATAATTTTATCAAAGTACCTATTATAAATCTGTAGCAACATCATGGTCAATTCCTCCATATCTGGCAGTTAACTTTAACACATTTCCATGAATTAAATTCCATGATAATTGCAGACATAGGAGAAAAGTTCAGATACAGTAAAATCTGGGTGAAAGCATTTTCTAGAATAGACTAATCATCATAAAATAATATTATGCATATCCACAAGATACACAAATCTCAAGAGCTGCATGACCAAAGATACACTGTGTCTCATCTCACTACTCTGTGAATTGTCAGAATAAGTGGGGAATCTGAGCGAATATGTGGATAAGGGCATAGTTGAATAACAAATGGAGGAGTACACAGACAGGCAGGTAGGTAGATAGGTGGATGGATAGATAGAGAAGTACCTAGGTAGATACTTTAATTCGATGTTTGTATATTCTATGTGCTATAATAAGGTTTTTATATAAATTATCTTTCTTCACCTTTATAGGAATCCTGTAAAACAGGTATCTTAGGTGAGACATGAAAATTGAGTCTTAAAGCTGAATTGCCCATGATCTTGTGCTTAATGAGTGATGCGGCCAGTATTCAAACTTGAAATCTAAAAATAGAGACTCATTCATTCAATATAATTGAGTGACCATTATGTACCAGAAGCATTTTAGGCATCACCGATAAATAGCAAACAGGGCAGACCATGCCTCTGCTCTCATACAGTTTATATTCTACTTAAAAGAAGAGACAATAAACATATGTAACTGTGTACTATATTGGGGGCTAATGGACACAATGAAAATGTGAAAAAACAGGTGAAGGAAAAGATCATGTAGGCAGGGAACCCACCACTGTTTTTTTTTATAGAAAGGGAAGGCATTTGAGCAGAGATCTAAATCAAGTTCAGCACTGCCGTCAGGCTATCTGGATGAAGGAGATTTCTTGCAAAAGAAAAAGATTCTCAGGTCAGTGTTTGGTAGATGTGTGAGCAAAACTGTAAGGAGGTGAGCACTGGCCAGAGTAGAAGGAGTGGAGAGTGTTGCGAGAGGCGGGGAGGTAGGAGGTGAAGCAGAGAAGTTATCAGGGAAAGCACGTGGCTGCTTCACTTGGCATTTTATTCAAAGTGAAACAGGAAGCCATTTAACAACTGTGTCAGGAGAGGTGACAGGCTGTGCTCCGGTGTTAATAGGATAAGTCAGCTGTAGGAAAAGCTGATGGTAGGGAAGCAATAAAGAGGCAAGTGAGGGGGCGCCTGGGTGGCTCAGTCGGTTAAGCATCCGACTTCGGCTCGGGTCATGATCTCACGGTTCGTAGGTTTGAGCCCTGTGTCGGGCTCATGCTGACAGCTAACTCAGAGCCTGGAGCCTTTTTCAGATTCTATGTCTCCCTCTCTGTCTGCCCCTCCCCTGCTCACGCTGTCTCTCTCTGTCTCAGAAATAAATAAAACATAAAGAAATGTTTTTTAAAAAGAGACAAGTTAGGAGTGCTGTCAACCCTATCCCACCCATCACAATTTTTAAAGTGCTTTCTTTTTTTAAGTCTATTTATTTATTTCGAGAGAGAGAGAGGCAGAGAGAGTAGGAAGAGAGAGAATCCCAAGCGGGCTCTGCACTGTCAGCATGGAGCCCAATGCAGGATTTGAACTCACCCATGAGATCATGACCTGAGCTGAAATCAAGAGCCGGATGCTTAACCAACTGAGCCACCCAGGCATCCTTACATTTTTTTGAATTAAAAACAAAAACACAGTCATTACTACTCTAAATAAATCTGGAGTATCTATACAATCGATTTTAGAATAATTAAAAGTTCAAAAGCCCAATTTATAATACCAAATAGCAACAAAAGCAAAATAATTTATTTTAAAAGCCACATGCTTGAACAAATGTCTTTTTCTGCAAGAATACATTAGAAAATTACTGGTCAGAAATGACTACTGGTCTGATTTTGACACCCATGCATATGCCCATGGTAGATGTGAAGCTCAGAGAGCCAGCCAGTACAGGTATTTTATACCAGCAGCTCACAGACCAAAACCAGCACAGCCGGTGTTATTTTCCAAAATGGTGAGAAAGTCCTGTTTCAAACAACACCGAGCATAACCTGTCTTCAATTTATACCGTAGGTTGATTCCTTGAAAATTCCATTTACATAAAAAACAAAAACCTACTCTGTGTTTATGAGTAAAATGAAATCAGATTATAGGCTCAGAAATGACTATGAATGTGGAGCATATAAAGTGAAGCAGGACGGAGGATAAAGATTTGGGAGTGGGAAGCGACTGTCCTAGGCGCTGAAGGGCATTGGCATCGCTGGCCTCTGCCAGCGATTAAAGACCTAACACCTTCTTGAACTGAACTGACTGATAAATGCAGTTCTGCAAGTTATGCACATGCTTCGAAGGGGGGGCATTACCTACATTGGGAATCACAGAGTCTGGAGACCAAAGTGAAAGACCACTTGAAAGACGAATGGCACCGACGGTGGTGGCAAATGGCAGATTTGGGATGCGAAGTCAGCAATTACAGGATTTGCCAGTGATTGGATGTGAGGCGTGAGGGAAAGAGAGGAGTTAGGGATGATTCCAAGAATTCCTGCTTGAGAAACTTGGAGAATGGAGTTATCACATATAGAGACAAAAGCCCTTCCTAGCTATGGTTACATCATCTCTTTATTTGTATGTAATAATCATGAGGGTACTGGGAAGGTCCTTCCTAACCAAATTATTTCCTCACTAACTGTATATAGTGCTGATGGGATTTGGGGGTAATGGTGGGATTCGGAACTGATGACCAAGAAGGAATTCTCTCAGATGTCTTTAGTGTCAAAAGGTGATTTGATTAAAGCATGGGGACAGAGGAAAAAGAGCTGTACTGGGATTGTGAAGAGTGACTCCCAGGCTGGGAGGGCGTTAAGGACAGTGTAAGTCACTAAGGAATTTTGGAAGCAAGATTTCCAGGACCTTGAGGGGCTAGCTGCTGTTAGGAAAATGTCATTTATTACTATTTAGTAAAACCTCAGTCATGAGACCCTTCAGATGTGTATCAAGAGCCTTATGTTTGGTGTATAATTACTGTCATATACTTGGGGGTTAAAGATAAAGGAGGTTTGCAAAGGGACTTTTATCGGTGTAAGGAGACTCACGGGGTGGTGGGGGGTCAGGATAATGTTTAGTCAAGATTCCCTTTTGCCCCCAGCAAACTGTCATCATCAAGTCAGCTGAGTCTCCCGGAGGAAGCTCACTCTGCCTGTTTCAAGGACTCACCAATGGACTGTAGGAATAGCAGAATTTTTTCATTTGCCTTTGTTTCCCACATCACCATGAAAAGCACTTAAACACCCTTAACATCTCAATAAAAGTGATATTAGGGCTCCAGGAACTAGAGTCTATATGCATAAGAATGATTAGGCTATGCATAAGAATGCCTTTTGCTTGCAGTTTACTAAATTATCAGTAAACTGAAGGAGACGCCTCTCCTGCATGACCGTGATCTCTATCAGTCAACCATGTGCTTGCTTTCTTTACTCTGTTCTTGGGCAGCCAGGATTGTGGAGGAACATTACACACATTCCACCTTGGGGTGGTGGGAATGCTGTTAGCCTGTAATGTGTCTTCAGCTTGCCTCACTCTCCCTCATCAGTTCCTAGAAATACTAGGCATCTTTTTAATCATGACTAATATCTTCAAAAATAGAGTAAACTAGATTAAAATTTTCCACAATAATATTCCTTTAATATCGAGTAGAAGGAAATGGGTATTTTAATGGAGAGAAAAAGCGTACTGGGTGTGTACTTCCACATGAAAACTGGTCTGGTTAGATCTAACATTCATGATCAAAATATCAGTCATTTAGATGAGTAATTTAGAACTTGCTACCAATAAAACTGATGTTGTACTAATAGCTGAATTATAAATAGGAAAAAATATATAGCCTACCCATGGCTTAAAAATTTTAGAAATAAAGCTCATGATTAATTCAGTTCTGAACATTCTTGCATGAATTTGTTAATATATACATCTCTATTTTGTTGATTCTGTCCATGTAGATGTTATGAGGTTATATAAATCACTTTTCATGCACTGTATCATATTGTCTATTGTGTTACTCAATACCCCTTACGTAAATTTCTGTATAATAAGTTCCTATCAATAGAAAAAAAAACTGGTCTGGTTAGGGTATATATGCAAAAACATACCTGCATCCCCTGAAAGGGGGCTGAAATATGAAGAGAACTAAAGGAAGAAGTGTATGGGTGTAATAAATTTGTCGGCTTCATTAGTTGGCCTAAGACTGGTCATAATCAGTGAGAAACCCATGGCTGCCCTGATATGTCAGATAAGTTTAACTGAGCACCGACCCATTTCCAGTACAAGAAAAATAATTAAGTTGGCTTCAATTGAAAAAAATACCGAAAGTGTCTCAGTTTCCCCTGTGAGCCTAACAGCAGGTGGGGCGACCACCCACCTCTTAAGAGATATGATCTTAAGATATGATCACAGGCTGTTGCAAACCATGACACAGTGGCCCATGAGTCCATGATGGATATCTTTCCCCTTTAGGTCAAAAGAGCTTATTAAATCTTTCCTTGACCTGCCTGTCCACCAGTCTGTCCCCTGACCAAGCTACAAGCATGTCAAAGGAGAGAAGAGAAACTCAGGAAACTCTTTCATTCCACACTCAATCCTCTGAAGTCATATTTCTTAATGTAAAGTTGAGTAAGAGTCAAGGATAAGAGCCAGTGTTTTAATTTCAGTGTTATCTCAATCCTTTCATATACAGAGTGTATATGTATATACAGAGACAAATACAGAGAGTATTTGTATATACTCAAATAATCCATGGTATTATTTCTCAAAACACTTAAAAACAAAGTGTCCTTTCCTTTCACTTGCGATGGGTCAGTTTGATTTACATAACAATGTGCTTGCAATATGGGGACTCTTGGTTGGTGAGACAAATCCAGAGCGTGAAGCAGCTGCACTGAAAAACAGAAAAAGTATGATATTACCCTCTGTCAAACACAGAAAATGATTTCGCAATGGTTTATATCCTGCACTATTGTTTGACAAGCATGATGTTGAATTGCATTAAATATTAATTTGTATAATGCAGTAGTCATATAAAACTAGGCATAAAACACAGCGGGGGAAATTGCATTTTCTTACTGTTAAGACTATTGTTACAGTCTTCTGGTACCTCATGCTGTCATCCTACTTAGTAGATTGATGTTTATTTTCCCAGCACACACCGACTGCCATCAATAGCATTACCAACTTGTCTACCATTATGTTGCCCTCAGAAGTAGTAAATCTTGCCAGCTGTGAGAGGGTCTTTAGATTCAAGAGACTACTTATAATCTCCTGACATGAATTTAATCAAAATTCAGAAATGACACGTGAATGCTTGCTTGTAACAAACACAGCTTATGTTTAATGTAGGCGCAGCTTTGGTTTTGACTCTATAACTCATTTTGTAATGCAGGGCCAGGGATAACTTAACTTCAAAGTTTTATTTTCCTCTGTTTTCACAAATTCCCTCCTAAGTCTCACTAAAGAAGGATATTTGCCAAATAAGCCCATTCACCCTTTCCACGTGTCTATTTAACCTTGTTCTTGTCATACATTGGTCATGAAACTATTAGTTTGACTTCTTCTTTTCCAGAACACCTACAAGTTTGTTCCATAAAAATTACAAGGATTGGAAATATTATTAAAAGGCAATTTCTTCCTTTCTTTTCTTTCTTTTTTGAATGTATTTTTGAAAGAGAGGGCGACAAAGAGAGAGACAGAGAGACCACAAGCTGGGGAGGGGCAGAGAGAGAGGGAGACACAGAATGAAACAGGCTCCAGGCTCTGAGCTGTCAGCACAGAGCCCGACGTGGGGCTCCAACCCACAAACCGCGAGATCATGACCTGAGCGGAACTCAGTCGCTCAACCACCTGAAGTACCCAGGTGCCTCTCTTTGTCTTTTGTTAAATGTTTACTTATTTTTGAGAGAAAGAGTGAGAGCACAAGCTGAGGAAGGGCAGAAAGAGAGAGGGGATAGAGTGTCCAAAGCCGGCTCTGTGCTAACAGCAGAGAGCCGGGGCTCAAACTCCTGAGCCATGAGATCATGACGTGACCCAAAGTCAGGTGCTTAAACTGACTGAGCCACCCAGCTGCCCCTTCTTTCGTTTTCTATTTGGTTCCACTCCTGTCTCTCTTATTTTCCTTTATTTTTGGATCTCAATATATATTCACATCCATAAGCTACTTCTCACCACTCCAACGCCCCCTCCAAAAATTGCCTCAGGCGTTCTTAACATGGACGTTCATCTTTGGACTTTCAGCTGATGAAAAACAAGAAAATGTGACTCAGAACAAGATGGTTACAAACATCACCAGACATGATGCTCTGTCATGTTTCTCTACATTCTCTAGTACATCCATCTTGGCAAAATTTAGCCTTTCGTGATCTTCATTTCTATTTTAGAAGGAATCTCAAAGTCAGAGGCTCATTTTTAGCTCAAACCTAAGCAAAGAGAGGGGCACCTGGGTGGCTTGGTTGGTTAAACACCCGACTCTGATTTTGGCTCAGGTCATGATCTTACAATTAAGCCCCATGTTGGGCTCCATTCTGGCTGTGGAGCCAGTTTATGATTCTTTCTCTCCATCTGCCCTTCTCCCACTTTCTTTTTCTCCCTCTCAAAAAACAAAAAACCCAATACAAAACCAAAAAACAAAGAAACAAAAAACCTAAGCAAGGGATAGAATAAAGAACAGGTACAGAAGTTCAGAAAAAAAAAAGAGGTTATTTTGAGGTCTTTCCTTTAAAACATAGATTCATGTTGCATGAATAGAAAAGAGCAGCATGACCTGAGTTTTAGAATTAACTTGGAAAGTGTCTAGTGAGTTACCTATGCCTCATAAATTGCCTAATTCCACCTAGATTCTGAAGAATCAGAGATACACTCTTTGGTAAAGTTAAACTTACAGTTTCCAAATAACTTTGATTACTCCTATTTTTAATTTCTCTAGAGAGAAAAAAATCTGCTTTATTTCACCTGTCATTCACATTTTTATGTACATGTCTGCATTGATTCTGATGTTGTGTTTGCTTACCCATCTCATTTCTGCAAATGTCTTACTGTCTCAGCAAAACATTATGTGATGCAGACCAGTAGACCTCAACCACTTAGCATTTCCAAGGAAGAGGAGCTTTAAAAATTTAAGGTTGAGATAGCTCCTCCTGTCTAAAAGCTTCCTGGAGACGTTGATAATCACTAAAGTGTCCAGTTGTAAAATCACTAATCTATAAACATTTCTATAGTTTGCAGGCTCAAAAATTTAAAGCAATATTAAAATAGTTCTGCATTTATTTCCATTTTATTGCACTCTCTTTATATTATAAAGATTTCAAAAATGCCAAGTAAGGACTCTTCTCATTTATTTGAAAGTATCTACTATCATCATTCCTCCACAAAAAAAAAAAAAAACCCACAAAAACAGACCCACCAAGATTGCCTTTTTCAGCATTATTTCAAATAAAATTTCTCCCAGATATGAAAGTGGAGTTAGAAATTCAAAAGTCACAATTGAAGTTTTAATCATCTAAACCAAGAGATCAACTGGTAAATCTTCCCATGATAACCTGTGAAATATACTAATCACAAGCCAGTGGGTCAGTGGACAGCCAATAAATAACAATTGATGAAGTTCAAAATATGTTGCTCTAAGTTGACTCAGTTTTAAATAACCATTTTCAGAATTGCAGCTTAGAAATGTCATGAGCATAAAGAATATTTATGAGTGACAGATCTCTTCATTCCTTCCAAACAAATGATTTAGTTTTGGCAGATAATACTGGTCTCCAGTATTCAGGTTTTCGTTTCTGAAGCCCAACATAAGAATCGGAAAACACCCTGAATATGAATTTCTACTGTCTACCAGAAACCTAAGTTTATATTTAAATAATAAAAATTGATTGTGTCTATAGTGGAAAAGATTAAAATTTTAAAAAATTAAAATCAAGAAACACGTCCTAGTGAAATGATTTAAATAAAGGGATACAGTTGGAAACACTGAACTACAGACATAGCCAAATGTAAAACGCTTTGGGAGGGTGGCAACAAAGGGTTGTGACCATCAACATTTTCACTGTGGCATCTAAATTAAGGACTATAGCTCATGAATATGAAGCAGAAAAGTGGGTTTTGGTTACAGCATGAGAAACAGTTTCCTCATTTTAGCCTCAATAAAACATTTGGACAATTTTTTATATTGAGTTATGGAATATCTTTATTAAAAACATTTTAAAGATAGATACATTTCAGATTAAATACCTTGGTCATTGTCATGAATCTACCTAGAGCTTCCCACTTCGAACTTCAAATTCCTGGGTGCTCTCTTAAACTGGAACAGCTCATTAGCAGAGCTTCTCTTAAGTAAAGTAAGGCCTTCATTTTTGTTTTATTCTACTAGTAGATTATTGTTTTCTGTAAATACCAACCCAAGATTTTTTTAAAGTTTTGTTTTGAAATCCTTAAGAATGCTAACAAGTGATTTTACTAGATATGTTATATTTCTACCCTACTACTCAATGGTATACTTATCACAATGATTATGCTAGAAAATAACCAGCCTAATATCAGAGGTGAAGAAAAAATAAATACTAAATGGCTACCAATTAATAACAAAATCTTTTAGTTTCTCTTCGATTACACAATGATTTCTAGACTAATTGGTATTCTTGATGATCTCTGTTATTCTAGATGATGACTCATTTTTAGAGTAATGTGGTTTTTCTCCTCTCTTGAAATTCAATACCTGGACTCTATCATTCTTTTCATTCCAAATTACACTATGGAAGGAATCCTTTCCTCCACATTGACACTGACTATACAAAACAAAGCAGTGACCTTCACTTCAAGTATGAAAAGAAAGCACATATATGGAGCATCTACCATACAGTAACAATAGTACTTAGGTCAAAAGATTTAAGCTTCTGTAGATTTTACGTATCCAACTATTATTCAGAAGAGACTTGAAACATATATGGAAACAAAACTTGCTATTAGGAAGAATTGAAATCATTAGGAAAACAACCCTACAGCAACTGTCGGCACAGAGAATGGAAGGAGTACATACAAACTAGTTTGAAAACTGTAACAGTTGGTATTTAGACAAAAGCATTCCCTAGGGTTAAGACATAGACTCCCAACAAGAATCAAAAGCAGAATTCTAAAAAAATCCCATGCTCATTGTTATATTTGGATACATGATACCATTTTTAATAATTGTTCTAATAAATAATTTCTGTGTTGTACCAAAAGATTGTATTAAAACAGTGTAGCTTGCTTTCACATCCGATTATGTTGCCAACACTGTCTTTTATTTGAAAAGATTGTTTAGTTAAATGTCTTTCTAAAAAACTGATGGCTGAAATCTCAGAAACGTTTCATGCTGATAAATCATACACTATGTTTCATCTTAAGATACACTGCTACACAAACACATACACACACACCACAGAAATTAGAGACTGTACCATGCCACTTGTGCTTTTCCAACACTCCTTCCTTGTTCTTCTAGTGCTGTGCTTTTCATGTTGGTAACTGTGATATGCTATTTCCTACTCTGTATCCACTTGATAAGATCACAGGCACTCTCAAGATTCAGCTGAATTGATTCCTCCTCTAGAAAGCAAAACCCTTCACCACAATGGATGGGATTATGACCACTCTCAATCATCTTTTCATAATTTCCTGTACTCCTGTGGCATTTCCCATAGTTTACTGAAATTTGTTATAGGAGAAGCAATATAGAGAAAATTGCAAAAATGGCTATCATTTTAAATTCTGGATATATGACTTATGAGTTTATTAGCTATGTGACTTTAATCAAATTGACTCTCCTGAGCTTCAATTTCTTCTTTCTATCTGTCTTTATTTTAATGTTTATTTTTGAGAGAGAGAGAAACAGAGTGCGAGCTGGGGAAGGGCAGAGAGAGAGAGGGACACAGAATCCAAAGAAGACACCAGACTCTGAACGTTTAGCACAGAACCCAACATGGGGCTTGAACCCACAAACCGCAAGATGAGGACCCAAGCCAAAGTCAGATGCTTAACTGACTGAGCCACCCTTATTTATTTATGTATTTATTACTTTTTTAAGCAGGCTCCACACCCAGCACAAGGCCCAATATGGGGCTTGCACCCCCGACCCTGAGACCAAGACCCTGAAATCAAAACCTGAGCTGAGATCAGGAGTCAGATGCTCAACCAACTGAGCCACCCAGGTGCCCCAGTTTCTTCATCTTTAAAGTAGCACAAAGTGTGCTTACCTGATAGGTTACACTAAAGCTTAGGTGAGTTCATGCCTGTCAAGCCCAAAACACAGCATCTGTACTGTGTAAACAAGAAAGAATAGTTATCATGATGATTTATGAGGATAATGATGGGGATGATGATATATCCACACTAGACTATGAGATCTTTGAATCTTTGAGAGACTTGAAGTAGACCTTAGTGATCTTGTCATCTCCAGGGCCCAGGACCTACCACACTGTGGATTGGCAACAAATCTTTGTTGGAAAAAAAAAAAAAAAAAAAAACAACCATAAGTAGCTGGTCAGGAGATAATGGGTAGCAAATAAGGGGAAAAATGAGTAAGAAGCGGACAAATAATTAAAGATTACATGTGGAGGGTCAACTTAGATTTTATCTAGCAGTCGGTAGGTTAACATTGATATATTTCAAATTAAAAAATCAGCCTAACAAATATTACTATTTTAAACATATAGATAGTAGTCTAGAAAATAAATTGAACATATATTAATTCTGTGTATAACTGGAAATATAAGCATTAGCCACAAGTTCTCTTTTCTGTTGTAGATGTTAGAAAAAGAGTTAAATTTTAAATTATTGTTTTTAAAGGACATTTTTATTTGTTTTTATCTACTTATCAAATACTGTTAAGTTTAGGATTTGCATCTTTTTCCCTGTAATCTTATTCTCTTTACCCTCTATATGTTTTTGTGAGGGTGAAAGATGAAGAGAATGTATGTAAGATTGAAAGTTCATTAAAATGCTTGTAACCAAATGTTAAAAGCTAAGTAATTATGGGAAAATAATGTAGACTTATAATAATTTTCTAGTTGTTATTCATAGGGAAAGAAACCTTGACAAGAATAGAAAGGTCCCTTGGTAGATAAGTGGGGCATTAAAAAACATTTCATTCACATTTCTGCATTAGGAGATAAGAGTTATTAACTTTCATGCTTTTTGATGCACTTAATACTCTGTAGAACTGTCCTTGAGCCTCAGAGGCTATTTACTTTTCTTTGCAATGTACACATGTGTCAGCCATTAAAGACTTAGAAAATTTGAACAACAAATCCTCTAAAGCAGACGGTATATTATGCTTAAGTGTATCAGTTTGCTAACATGTATTTAATCGTTCTCATTACCATTATTCCTACAATAAAAGCAGAATGTCAACTGTGAGTTAGGCTTTAAGCAGTTTAAAAAAAAATAGCAAAGCTAGTGATTCCTAAAGATAAAATACCATTTTTATTGAAACATTAAGCATGAATTATTGAATTACTACCCATTGTGGTTGGATGATATCACTTTGTCCAATTAACAGTATTTTAATTAATCATGGCATCAAATAAATATAGCCTCTAAGCAGTTCTCTTGTTGAAATGCATTTCAATGAGTCTCAGTAATGTAGCTTTCTTTGAAAAGTTGGTGGCTAAGACCAGGAGATTGTGCCCTTAACTATGTATAATGTGACCAATAATTAAAATTGTAATTTCTTAGGAGCTGTGAGGTGGCTTCACCAAGTATGTAAAAATTAAAAAAAAAATAGTTTGCACTTTAGGAGTCAATGGAAAGATGTATCAAGGTTGCAGGAGAATAGAATTCTACACAGTTAACAACATAAACACTGTGTCAGTCAGAGAACTGCTTGTTAGTCGTGGATGCTGGTGGAAATACTCACTGAGGCAAATGTTATGAATGCCTATGGCCTCATTACATAGAAGGAGGCTTGAAATGCCGTAGATCCAGTGATAGAGGTGAATGTAGGTGATAGTAGCCAATGGATTTTAAATATTTTGATCCCAAAAATGAAAATGAAAGGAAAAGTAAAAATTACTGAATTGGATGCCTCAAAATTGATAGCTTTTGCTCTACAAAAGTTAACATTAAAAACACAAAGACAAGCCACAGACTAGGTGAAAGTATGTGCAAAACATTATGTCTGATAAGGGATGTTTTTCCAGAATATATGAAGAACTCCTACAACTCAGTAAGAAGAAGACAATCCAATTTAGACCATGTCAAAAGACCTGAATAGACAGTTCACCAAAGGAAATATATATAAATGAAAATGTGCACATGAGAAGCAACTTAACATTACTAGTACTTAGGAAAATGCAAAATAAAAATACAAAGAGATACCACTACACGCACACACTATAATGGCTAAAATCAAAAAGACTGAAAATACCCATGTTGGCAAAGGGATGGAAAAATGGCAACCATCATGCATTGCTGGTAAGAAGAATGTACAATAGTATAATCACTTTGAAAACCAGTGTAGCCGCCTATTATTCAAGAAATGAAAGTAAATATTTGCACAAGACATATACAAACGTTCATAGCCACTTTATTCAGAATGACCAAAATATAGCAGCAACAAAAATACACATGAACAGTTCAATGAAGAAACGTATGTTAGTCATCCATACATTGGAGTAGTCCTCAGAAATCCAAAGGAAAATGTCCTGACACATGCAACAGTGTGGAAGAATCTAACAAGTATGCTAAAGATGTCAGATACAAATATATATATATATATATATATATATATATACTATATATGTGTGTATACATGTATACATGTACTCTGAGCTGTCAGCACAGAGTCTGATGCAGGGCTGGAACCCACGAACCGCGAGATCATGACCTGAGCCAAAGTAGGACACTTAACTGACTGAGCCACCCAGGCACCCCCCTCCCCACTTTTTTAATTTAAAAAGAAAATGTTTGCTCTCACAGTTTGTAAGTTCCAGCCTCATATCAGGCTCTGTGCTGACAGCGTGGAGCCTGCTTGGGATTCTCTCTCTCTCTCTCTCTCTCTCTCTCTCTCTCTCCCTCTCCCTCCCTCCTTTCCCTGCTCTCTTTCTCTCTCAAAAATAAACATTTTAACTGAAAAAATCACTTATTATAGCTCTGAATCATGTTTTTTAACCATCAATCACAGGTTAAAGTATATAAATTGAGCCCAATTGAACTCAAAGTGGCTGAAGTCAGCTGTGATGATTCATGATAATTCATCATAACAAAATGTAGACAATAGAGTACAAATGCCATCCCAGTATAGTATCTACTGATGAAAATTCTGACTGGAAGGTTGGTACATCCATTTCTCACTTGATCCATACTTTTGCAGGATTCTCCTACTTGACAAAACTATCTTCACAATTTATTGGGATCCAGAATTTCATACACGAACTGGCTTCCCCGGAGCCTGTGCTGCAGAAGTATCCCAGGTTTCTCTACATACTGCAGAAAGAGCACTCCTGTCCTTTGGTCACATTTGGACCATGAATAGCCTGGGAAGATAGAGATAGTGTCTCTCTGCAGCAAAGGGTGGGTTAGCTAACTGCCCATAAGAACAGATGCAAGTTCCAAACTGTGTCCTCTCTGGTAACACAGTTCATTGTAGTCACAGATAATACCTCGCCCTCTCCGTGTCACCATGTAGGATCAGGGAGATGGTGAAGAAACTTGGAGATGTGGAGAATTGTAGGAAATGGTGATACTTGAACTACCATTCTGCTGGCAGTAGTAAAGTTTTCTGTCTCTGTCACAGGAATCTTGTGGCATATGCCAGCAAACAAGTAACTGCCGCAGTTTACCTGACTAGCCTGCAAGTCCGCTAAAAATGTCAAACTTCACAGTTCTTGATTCAGTTCCTCTTAAAACCTTCTTTATTTGGCTGCCAACTCTATTCCAGAGCAGAAAAGCCAAAATTTGTTTGGGGGTTAGGATAAACTGGACAGTACTAGATCATTCAGTTGTTTTAACAAAAGCATGCCCTAGGAAATGTACACTCAATAATTTTTAGTTGCTCTAATATGTTGGCATTATTTCCTAAAATAAATGGTCTGCATAGGAAATATCAGTTATTAAAGAGTTTTATTCAATTAATATAAAACATTAAAGATAAAAATACAAAAAATATCAGTGAGATTATACATTTACTCCAAACTTTTTAATTTTTTAAACGATTAATGTCTTAACTACATGATTTGGAAATCAAACACACATTTTTTTCACAGACCAATAATACACATTCCAGTCTAAAATCTAAGAAAAAGCCAATGCTCATTAATGTTCATCATCATAATGGTAGAAATTGAAGAATATGCCAACTAAGAATGTTAGAAATAACACAATTTACCTTTAGCCAATTTAAGTAAACATTATTTTGATAAGCTGAAAGCCTTACATAGAAATCTTTAAAAAGGGTGTCAGTGCAGATACAGCCTACTCATTTGAAGATTGCTGGTTCAGGGACTTTACTGTGACATGTACTTAGCAAAGCAGTCATTAAATCCAGTTTCTGAGTTGAATCAATAGTCATTGATAAGGTGCCTTCAAAAGAACATGTATCATTTTGTGTAGTTTTGAAGTGCCACTTGCAATAAATGTAGCAGTGTCCTTGGTGTTTTTGGAGGAAAAACTAAGCCTATTATTGTTCCTATAATGACAGGAATGGCAATTATTAACTGTATTTCTAGGAGACCAAACCTATTTTTTTCCATCGATACCTCAATATCAACACAATTACTTTGCTTTGGAAGAAAAAAATGTTGACTTTACAGTGTCAGAGTCTGGAAATATTTTTTCCTCGGGACTTAATTTCAAGGACTCTCATTTGGAGCATTTTGAAGAATTCTCCCAGGAACTACACACACACACACACACACACACACACACACACACACGAATGAAAAGGTGCTTGCTTATTTATAGAGCTAGGTTTACTAGCTAAATATACTAATAATCAAAGATACATTATATGAACAAACACAGCCAAAAGATAGGAAGCTTCACATTAACAGCTTTATGTGTAAGCAATTCCTTTCTTTTTAAGTTCTGTGATAAGCACATGCTATGTGATGAAACAAGTCAAAGCAATTCTGAAATCCTTAATTATATAATAATA
Source organism: Hyaena hyaena (assembly GCF_003009895.1). Taxonomy (NCBI): domain Eukaryota; kingdom Metazoa; phylum Chordata; class Mammalia; order Carnivora; family Hyaenidae; genus Hyaena; species Hyaena hyaena. Next base: position 19,211 of record NW_024081434.1, read on the forward strand.
TTACATTTTATTTTCCTTAACATCTATGTTTTTGGACATAACTCAATATTCTGTGTTATGTATGTTATTATTTTTTTTCTTCTCATCAGTGAACTTATATGCTAAAATGCAGTGATGCCAAGGGGTCCCTGGGTAGCTCAGTCAGTTATGCACCTGACTTCAGCTCAGGTCATGATCTTGCAATTCATGGGTTGGGGCCCCGTGTTGGGCTTTGTATTGACAGCTCAGAGCTTAAAGCCTGCTTCCGATCCTGTGTGTGTGTCTCTCTCTCTTCCTCTCTCTTGTGCTCTCTCTCTCTCTTAAACAAACATTTAAAAAATTGCTTTAATATTTAAAATGCAGGGATACCAAAATAAAATATACAAATTTCTAAATAGTTTAAAATTTTGTGTTTCTTTGTCGTGGAAACAGTTTTTGGATAACAGAAAACATATCCAAAGAAATATAAAGTCAGTCAATATATGACTCCTTTTATGTATAAATATGTGAATATGTATGTATGCATATACATTAACTGTGAGGTTCAATATATAAAATCAATTGAGAAAGGGAAACCAGAAAAATGTTATCCTGACTTTTATTACAGGAAGTTCAAGACAAATTATGCTAAGGACCCACACATAATGTTAATCCTTTCCTTCCCACGTTATTTTTGGCACGGAGCATACTTGACCTAAATACACAGACCCTTGATCTGACTTCTTTGTAGTTTAGGAAACTTATTGGTTTTTTTTATCCCATTTGTCCAAATTCATTAAAAAGCAAAATCCAGCTGAATTTCATACTAAGATGATGTAAAAGCAATTGACAAATCAACTATGAAAAGCAAACTTTTCCTCGGTCTCAAAGTATTGAATTTGATAATTAGCTAGACTGGATTAATCGAGAATTATAATTTTCTGTTTTTGATGACAGGCTTTCCAGCAGTCCTAGCTAGGGATGAAAGAGCTAATAATTAATTGCAAATGTATGCATTAAATGTCAGTATGACACTAGTTTTAAGAAGGCGCTATGGTGTTAAGTGACATATTTGGTACGGGGCTTTGTTGTCAGAGAAACATAAGAAGATCTGAACCCCAACTCTGACAGTCATTATTTACATGAGCAAGAAGTTACTTAACTTCTCTGAACTTTGCTAGGGGTGTTGGAGAAACCATTCAAAGTCAAAACGGCGTATTTTCCCTTTTGCCATTAGGAAGTTGTCAGGCTGGGCAGAGGAGGCATCATTCATAGTAGAGGGAAAATAAATCTAAAAACTTCTTCATTCAACCTACCTAGGGCTGAGAAAGAATGGGATAAGGACCTTTAAAATTTTGACCAGTTCTCTGGTGTTCCCGGGCGATACCAACAGTAGATGACCGTGTCTTCAACAAGAACATCACTGCTTTTGGGGAGAGACAAGTGTGACTCCAGATTCCCATTAGAAGTAGAAAGTTAAATTGTTCTGGCTGATAATATCAGGATACTTAATTACACCGAAAAGCCCAAGTGGAGGGTACCCGAAAGAGAAACATGTGAAGTGTGTTAAGGGATGAGGCAGCAGGTTGGGAAGATCAATTTTTGAACTGTCTGGAGCCTAGAAAATAAAATGTCCTATGAGAAATGTGGGATAGTAAAAAGCCTTTTAGCAATATAATATATAATAAATGTATACTATTAATATAATAATAGTAATTAGGTCTGCAATGCAAACCTTCTCTGCAACCAGCATAGATCCATTTTGTCAAAGTGCCTTCTGGGAACACGCCTGCTGCTTTGGTTGTACTTCATCAGCCCGCCTCCACTTTCCAGCACATGCGTGGAGCCAACTCCAGCAAGCCGAAGCATGCTAACCAGAGCCACTTGCAGGCTTGCACCCCCATCTTGGGGCATTCTCCCCAGAGCCTCCTCACATGCCACGGAAGCCTGCTCATCCTGACACAACCCAGCCCACATGTGGCTATGTGTCTACAGCCATGCCAGCCTCTAGCCATTGGGGATGGGAGCTGGCCAACAGCTGCCAGCGAGCTGGGATAAGAGAAGCTGGGACTCCAAGCCAGGATCTTGAGAAGCACTAACATTCCTGTATGAGGTGTGACAGGAGGTTTGATGCAATCTTATTCATAACTCAAATCATGGGGTAAACTTAACCGACTTAATGGTTACACAGTGGGCTCACAGTAAGTGGAAGAACATTAGTGTAATAAAGCTGACTGTAATGGTAGGAATTTTGCATTCCCAACCAGATTATTAGCGTCAAGAACTTAACTTTCAGGTTCAGCTGACGATTCTCCAAAATTCAGTTTGCATTGTTAGCAAGTGTAACTTCTAGTGAGATATACCCCAGTTCGTGGGTGGCATATTTTAAATCTCAGGGCCATTCTACGAGTTGGTAACAGTCTGTCTTTCAAAACTCACTATTTCCTGAAGCTCCCATTCATGTACTATTTGAGCCAGATTATTATATTTATATACATTTGTATCTTACCATGCTCTATATCTGGAATATCCATCATCTTTATGTTTTGTTTTGTTTTGCTTTTCTAATACCTACCCACCTTCTCAGGCCTGCCTGAATAGTACATCATCTGTACAGACTCCTGAACCAGACCTGGCTATATCTGTAAGCTTCATGGTAGTCATCTATCTCTTAGTAAAATTGTTTATATTTTTGAATTTCTCCCATGTAACAGGACAGTAGTTATGGATCCAATCATCTTTTACTTATATATTTGCTATTGCTGTGTAGAGTTGAAGGTTGGACTTGATCAACATCTTCAATAGGCTGGGGAAATTTCCCCCTAAGCATGATGTTACCAGGCTTCTTACTGGTGTCCAACTTTCATTGTAGCCCATTCCACAAACCACCATTTCACTCAGCCTGTTGTGAAGCCTCATTTTGACTTTTGTCTCTAAAATAAATACCTACCTATCACCAACATTTTGCTTTCACCCAGTTTTTTGTATCTCCTCTTCTTTATAGGGTAAACACACAAACCAGTTTGTCCAGAACATCTCCATTTTAAGGCTGTCATACAAGTGAAATTATAGCATTCTCTTTTACTCTAAAAAGTTTCCAGACCTGGGGCACCTGGGTGACTCAGCTGATTGCGCATCTGACTCTTGATTTCAGCTCAGGTCATGATTCCAGGGTCTTGGGATGGAGCCCTGATTTGGACTCTGCACAGAATGTGGAGCCTGCTTAAGATTCTCTCTCTCTCTCTCTCTCTCTCTCTGTCTCTCCCTGTCTCCGTCTCTCTCTTCCTCTTTCTCCCTCTCTCAGGATGTTTGTGTCACTGGGTTGAGCGTCTGACTTTGGCTCAGGCATGATTTCATGGTTTGTGGGTTTGAGCCCCACATTGGGATCTACACTGACAGCTCTAAGGCTAAAGCCTGCTTCAGATTCTGTGTCTCCCTCTCTCTCCCCCTCCCCTGCATGTGCTCTGTCTCTCTCTCAAAAATAAATAAATATTTTTAAAAAAGATCTCTCTCTCCCCCTGTCTCCCCCTTTGCCCCTCTCCCCTGCTCATGATCTCTCTCTAAAAAGAAAAAATTTCCAGGCTTGGAGGATAGATTGTACATTCATCTTATTTATACAGATCACATGCTTTGTTGCTTTACCTTCCTCTCCGTGCTTCACTTCTTTCCACACTGCCTTGCATATTATACACCCACTATTGCAGAATATATAATATTTTTAAAGTGAGGGAAAGTGTCATGTAGAATGATGTAATATAATCAGTTTGCTCCGGGCACACAGAAAGACTTTCCTGTGACCAACATTATAAATGTCTGAGCATTATTAGGTCTGAAAAGCGGACACAAACCAGAATGGGTGGGAAGAGAGATTGCATTTGGCAAAGCTTCAAAAACATCATTTCAGGAAGAAAAATCCAATTCAATTTTCAGAATGACTGGTTAGACCAATCCATGACAGGTCTATATAATCAATATCTACTGCCACTTACCTTGGCAACATTCCTGGAGAGATCATTTTCCAAAATTGTCCTCTTCTCAGCCACTTTCCATTGTGTTTTATGTAAATTATTTTGGCTTGTCTACTATATCTTTTTTTTCCTTTTACTACAACAAAGAACTTAACTAAAGTATTGCATTAAATATGAAATGATAGATATGTTTCAATTCCTGCCTGCGTTTCATTTCTTTGTGCAGTTAGTTATAATGTGATTCTAAGTTATGAGATATGGGTCAAAATATTTTCCCATTTTCAGGCTTCATGCAGAAAAGTCTAACCCGACACTGACACTAAGTATTTCTATCTCTATTATTTACCCCACGTTTACAAATTGGCATGCAAACTCCTTCCCTACCACGTGCAGAAGTGTCTCTAGAACCCCCCTCAGAGGAATTTGTGTTTTCCTGGCCAGCAAAGGTTTTTGGGCAGCAGACACAGCCACTGGTTAAGGAACTGTTGGTTTTCTCCAAAATCATCTCTGATAAGTGCCCTCTGTCAAAGGATAAGCACCCCCAGTTAATATCTGAAGTTATTAAGCAGAAAACGGATCCAAAACTGCTTTTACTCCTCCACTTCAAGATGCCTCGTAAGCCTCACCAGCTTCCCATTGCTAGAAGAACAAACTCTGAATCTAGATTCCTGGCTGCAGAGTCCTTGCCTGGACTGAATGCTGCCCCCTGCTCTTCCACTTTCCATGATCACCATGTTCTAGCCACCCTGGCCTCCTTTCTGTTGCTGAAAGAACATGCTAATCCCTTTCCCTTCTCTGTCCAGAGAACTTTCCTCTCAGCCCTTCAGGTAAAAGGCTCATTCTCGTGCTATAGTTCTCAGCTCAAGGAACACCACCCTGGAGAAGCCTCCCCTGACTGCACCATAGAAGAATTCCTCGAGTTTATTTCTTTCACTGCCCTCTTAATTCCTCCTTAGCTCTTATCACAGTTAATTTCCTTACATGGTTACTTAATGAGTTGTTTGCCCATAAGGGACTGTGACTGTCTTTTTTACCCCAACATTCCAGTGGCTAGCATGTGGTGGGTGATCAGTGAATGTCTGTTCCATAAATGACAGCCCTAAACAAGACTGATAACAGGCAGTGTTTCTCATAGTATCATTTTTTCCGCCTCCATTTCTGCTACTATCTAGCACCTCTTCAGTCAAGCTATCAATTCCCACTAAATCGCTGGATCTCAACCTTGGTGGTTGTGAGAGAAAAATTAATGCAGCCAACTTCAGATCCATGGCCAGGCAGGGTGATGAATGAATGAAGGGGCACACTGGAGGGGATGAAAAAAAATAGGTGACATTGTTTAATCCTCATGTCAATTGGACTTCCAGAGAAATAGACCAATAATATTTCATAGGAGAAACACACTCTTTCTCTGAAATGCCCTTAGCAGGCTATCCCTGGTTAACAACTGCTGGCAGTAAAAAAATAAAAACAAAAGAAAACCTAGGATCTATAAGACATATATAATGTTACATGTGCTAGATCACATATGAAATTGGTCTGCTTAATGGTTTGAACACCCCATCATAGGAGGCGATTCCTGCAAAATCACATGCAAGTATCATCTATTATTTGGGTAAAAAGTGCATATCCTTTAAAGCAAGATAGGACCTGAGGATCCACCCATAAGTCCCCACACCTCTCTCTGCTCCATCTACACCTCCTGCTGGCCTGTTCTCTTTGAAATTATTCAGTAAAACTGGATAATGAGTAGGATCTCTGATTTATGAAAATCTGATTCGACTCTCCAGTCATGTGTGTTCACTCAGCCGTGAATTAGAATCCCATGTGTAGTTTTAAAAATACCAGTGTCCAAGAATTGTAGGAGGAAGGAAAAAGAGTCCGAAGTTTGGTTTTCTATAATACGAGCCTGGCCCTGCATTCAGGTGATACCAATTGTAGGTGATTCCTAAGAGCTTCAGGTAACATCAAAAGGAGCCGATGGAATAGTAGCCCCCCCAAGAGATGCGTCTACCTCTTCACTCACTCCTGAACCTATTGTCTTCATAAGCTCTGGCTGCCAAACAAATTACCGTAGACTGGTAGCTTAGACAACATTTATTTTCTCACAGTCCTAGAAGCTAGAAACCCTTAACGAACATGCCAGGAGATTCAGTTCCTAGTAAGAACGCTTTCTCTGGCTTGCAGATCGCTGCCTTCTTGCTTTGTCTTCATAGGGGAGTGGGAGAGAGAGCAGATAGACAGAGACAGAGAGAGCTCACTGGTGCCCCTTCTCATAAGAATACTAAACCCATTGGAAGGACTCCACCCTCATTACTTCATCTAAACCCAATTAACTCCCATAGGCCCCACCTCTAAATACCATCACATTAGAGAGCAGGGCTTCAATATATGAATTTTGAGAGGGCATGATTCAGTCCACAGTACCTTTGAATGTGACCTTATATAGATTAAAAGTTCTTTGCAGATATTAAGGATCTTGATCTTGGATTATGCACGTGGACCCTAAGTCCAATGAAAGGTGTTTCAGAAGAGAAAGGCAGAGGGAGATTATGCACATAGAGGAAAAGACCATGCAAACACACAGGCAGGGATCGGAGTTGTATAGCCTCAAGCCAAGGAATAACCTGTAGCCAACAAAAGCTGGAACATGCAAGGCTGGCTTCTCCCTTAGAGCCGCCAGAGGTGGCACAGCCTGCTGACACCTTAAGTTTGGACTTCTGGCATCCTCCAGAACTATGAGACCAACTTCTCTTGTAAGCCAAGAAATAAAAAGAAACACAAAACAAAAAAACAATGTTCAAATCCACCCAATCCAATTAAATCAATACCTTCTAGAAGTGAAGTCTTGGCACTGCTGTTGTTTGAAGCCCCCAAGGTAGTAACGCTGCTACAGAACCAAGGTGGAGAAGCTCAGATCTAAACTGTTACTCCTTCCAGAGCTATTTTCATTTTAATGAGGGTTTCTTCATCCTGAATGACCAAAAAAAGTCTTGGCCTTCTAAAAAATAATGCCCAGTGGCCGATTATTTGTACTAGGGAATGTACTGGAAACTAGGGGTAGTGACAATTTACATTAGAGGCTTCTGGATCCTTTAAAATCCATTGTCACTTTTATTATGAGTAAGTGAAATGACTGGAAAAGAATTTCTTAAGAAAATTTTGAAAAATAGGGCTGAGGTGCACTATTAAACAAGGTAGCATCTTTATTTCTTGATATTGCGCTAGCAATAATAACTCTAAATCAGCCTATAGAGTTACATCAAAAACATGTTTTTGCATGAAATAATTTCCTATGGTTTTTCTTTCCCAATCATTCATCCCAATCAATAGTGAATAAATCTAGCTATCCCAAGTGAAATAAAGAAGCAAATAAACATAGCCTTACAGGGAAATAGAGACAGTTCATCTCACCCCAATCCTTTCCTTTTAACCTGCTGTCAGAAGGCAATGCAGAGGGCCACCTCTTCAACTCTATTTCTTAAGAAAAGAATTAGTCATGCATATTGTTAAACTGGCTTCATTTCCAAAGAAAAAATGAGAGATGAACTGCATTGAACAAAGGGACATCACTACACTCAGAAAGCCATTTGCTTGCAACAGGAAATCAATGTAAAGCAGTCTTACAACATTGCATGACATTAAATGTCTATAATCACTTTATTCTGCTTAAGTTGTATAGATGTGTTCCGCCAGCATTCTCCCTCTCTAACCTCTCCCTAGGAAAACTCATCTCCTTTCACAACCGCAGGGATCACTTATAAATTAATAGCTCACAAATCCCCATCTCTATCCCTGGCATCCCTTCTAAGCCCTGGGGGCTGTTTGATGCAGTGGCTAAGGAGGTATATCCAGGCTTTGGAGTCAGCGTGTCTGTGCTCAACTCCCAGCCACCACACATAGGCCGGATTACATCTTCAATAAGCCTCACTTCCATCTTCCTTAGAAAAATGCACGCAGCCCACCCCAGCGCCCGGCAACAAGTAAGCAGTTGGCAAATATTATATTTATTTTAATTATCATCATTAAGCCTAGCCACACAGGTGTCCAAGGAATACCTTAAATACACAGTTGTCCAAAGCTGAATTCATTATTTCCCCCCAATACTCGATTCAGCTCTGAGAGTTCTACCACATTCAGTGGCATCATCCTTCCAATTATACGACCCCCAGCGAGTCATTTTTTAAATCCCTGCTGTTCTAAGTCTGCAAGTTCCTATTAATCCATCTTTGCCCATCTTCCTGATATGATCTGAACTCAGGCCATCGTCACTTTGCAACCTCCTCGTAGCTGGTCTCCTGGGTTCATCTTTTGTCCTCACAAGAAAGCTTAATTTCTTCCAGCAAGAGAGATGTGAACTAAACTAAGTCTCCAATTCCATTCAAATGCTTTCCTCCACATGTCATTCCAGGACTTTCAAAATCAGGTCCCAACCAACCAATCAAATGCCGTCTTTCTTACTGTCTTCTTAGGAGAATCTCAACCTCACCTTACTTGTGATAAATGATGCTAATAAGAGTCACCTACTCCTGTAGGCATTCTAAGAGAGAGATATAATGACCTGACCACTGACTGCAAATCCCTACCTCAGGCAAACTAGATAGAATACAAGTGAAATTGATGTTTTCTGCATATATAATCTTAATGTGATTGCAGTTTATATTTCTTAAAGCAAATTATGTGTAAACTTTGGCACTTTATAATTAGTTCTAAATGCATTACCAGATTTTTATCCTCCATTCAATCTTAATAAGCTTCTGGGTGGCTGTATTAGAATGAGTAATGCTAGCCAGCAGCCTAAAACTTAAGCCTAAATGCCTAATGTGATACCTCCTAGAATGTTCTTTTCCTTCAGTATTCTTCCCCACTTACACCACAGCCTACAACCTCGCGTCTCTGAAATACCTAAGCATACAGTGTTTCCTCTGCCTCCCCTGCTTTATGTGGCCTTCCTTATTCTCATTTATTTACACTTACTCATCTTTCCACTCTTAACACGTGTCCCCTTTGAATGCTCTTTTTCTTCCACATGTAATGTCATGATTTATTTCATGGCTCAAATCTATTTTAGTTATTCACTAATGGTACATTTTAATGGGCAGCAGCATGCTTTTACTTAGTACAGGTTAGGAACTTGGTTAAGCGACCAGCCAGTTACCGGCTGTGAGGATGACTGACTGTCTCCTCCCCTTGCAGGGATAAGTTCCGCTCTGTTCGCAGAGCAGCGCGCAGAGTGGCCCCTGTGTAGTATTTGCCGGTCTTCCCACTTTTTCTGTGTGTGTGTTTAACACTAAAAAGTTGATTTTAATATAGGCATACTTATCGATTTTTTTCTTCATTGTTTACAATTTTTATGCCTCATTAAAAAAAAAAAAACACCTTTCCTTAGCCTGAGATAATACAAATATTATCCTATGTTATCTTCTCGAAGCTTTTTGGCTTTTCCTTTCACCCTTGCGTCTTCTATCCAGCATGAATTAACTTTTGTGTGTTGTGTTGCACTACCAGAAAACAATAACAATTTTCAATACCATTTATAGTAGAAACAAAATTATTAGATGTAATAAATCTGATGACGTATTTCCAAGAACACTACAGGAAATCGACAAGATCTTGTAATGAGAAATTAAAGACGTCACAATCAATTAAGAGATGTATAGAATAGGATTAGGAAACGAAATATTTTTAACATATCACTTATTTGAAAGCATCTCATCACAATAAATTAAGAGATGCATGGAATAGGTCTAGGAAATGAGATATTTTTAACATATCACTTATTTGAAAGTTCTCTAACTGCCTGGAAGACTAGATGCACATGTGTCCAAGGGTGTGAATTCCACACGGTGCTGAAATTCTAAGGTAAAGATAGGTCTAGCTCAGGTTGGACTGACCCCTAAACTGCAATTTGCAACACCCATGTTAATCCAAGAGAGAGAGTCTAGGAAAGAAAGTGCTACTGAACTCCAGAAAAATGTACAACTGAAATGACCGCAGGGAGAGTGTAGGTATAAGACAACTGGATAGAAATTTCAATGTCGAATCAGAGAAATATTGAGTGCGCACAGGTAGAGTGAGCTTGCAGAGATCCAAAGCAGTGGATGATAGCCATCGGCTGTTTTCACAAGTCATTTAACCCCCAGCCAAGAATGGAGAAAAAGCTCTCAGAGACCACTGGCATTCCAGTGCACTTTATACACATTCTGTGTTTTATGGGAATTTATGATTTTTTTTCTCTAACTGTGGAGAAAATATTCTCTAGGTGAAGGAATTAAGTGCAAATGATCAGGTAAAAGAAAAAGAAAAATATGTTTGTACACTGGTACAGAAAAAATGGACAGAAAAATAATACGGGATACTTTAAATACTGATGTAATTTAGGTGTTCTAATGTATACAAATTTCAAAACAGAATCAGGTTCTACCTTGTATTTCTAGGCTGGGGACCGAAAACATTGCTCTTAAACTTTTCTAGGTAGAAAAGCCTTCATCCTATTATAGATATGTCCAATTTGTCCTCGGTGATTCAAAATATAGTTAAAATAAAAATTTAAAAATGGCTCTCATGGGGCAATTTTGAATTAAAACACCAAAATCCCAACGCTGATTCACCCGGGCAAAAATCTTGCATGTAAAAAGAAAATCTGAAGCAAATTTTCATTGATTTTAAATGTGATGATCTCTGTTAAAAATATTCTTTATAATATTTTAGAATAAAAGTAGAAGGTGTAAATGAAACTTCTGTCAAAAACAAAAATATCAACCTCATCAGAATAGATGAAGAAAAAATTTGAACCCTATGTTTGGTAGTCATATGTTGATTAGAGATATATATATATATATATATATATACACCTAGATACTTAGGTAGGTAGATATTTACTAATCAATTTTTAATTTAAAAAAGTATATCTTAGTTTCTCATATTCTTGTCTCAGTTGATCCTCTCAATGAAAAGAAATTTGCTCTTCTAGCAGGGACAAAGGTGACAGCCTGAGATCTATCTTGTGTTTCCCTAGTCAGCCCACATGTCCTAGCTCAGGGCCACATCCTGGAGAAAGAGCATTTTTTTCTAATTTACACCAAGGCGAGCAGCAGATTTGATAGTTCTATAGTAACTCCACTGTCCGCATGGCTCCTGATACAAAACGAGAGACAATACATAACATTACATGGCGTGTGATACCCCTTTACATTAAGAGGAAATACTCGTGAATGTGTACATGCATGATGTATGGACTAAGTATCCATTAAGCGGCTAGTGTGAGTCAGTGCTCTTCTAGGTTTAGTAGACACAGCCCAGAGCCAAACAGAAAGAAGTCTCTGTTCTCATGGAGCTCATAGTCTAGTGAGGAGAGGGAGATTCTAAACGGGACAAATTAGGAAAACGAAACACTCAGAAAACATTAAGTGATACATAAGTGATAAAAGCAAGGGAAGGGATTAGAATATGGGAAAGTTGAGGAGGGCATTACAATTTTGGAGAGTGTGTCCAGTGAAGGCTGACATAAAAGATAGCATTTAAAATTTTTTTTGACATTGATTTGGTTTGGAGCGAGAGACAGAGCGTGAATGGGGGAGAGGCAGAGAGAGGAGGAGGCATGGAATGCAAAGCAAGCTCCAGGCTCTGAGCTTCAGCACAGAGCCTGACTTGGGCTCGAACTCACAAACTGTGAGATCATGACCTGAGCCGATGCCTCAGAGGCTTTATCCCCTGAGCCACCCAGGTGCCCCACAAAGGATACTATTAGATTAAAAACTTCAAAGAAAGAGGCCTGCGCTTATCTGTGGGATAGAGTGGAGTGGTCCAGGTGGAAAACGGGTTACGTGCAAAGGCCCTAAGGTGGAATTCTATCTGGTGAGAAATCCTAGGATACAACGGCTGCTACTGTTCCCATGTTATAGGTGAGTAAAGTGAGGCATAGGTAGTTTGGTAACTTGCTCAAAATCCCACAGCTCTTCAGTGGAAAATTCAAACCCAGACAGTTTGGCTCCAGGGCTGATGCTCTTAATAATGTCTTAATTTTTGTAGTATACTACACTCTACCATAGTATGTCTTAGTAATTTAGCAGTTTATGCAGCCACCAATGAATGCAGATTATGACTATACTTACATTAAAGTTAGGAAGAAGAAAACAATTTAACAATCCAGTAAAATTGATCATCCCAGTGGACCAACCGAGAAAATCCATAGCAAAGTAGATATCCATCCACCAATTTCCATACACTCCCTGAGTAGCATAACGTTTTCTCATTGGTTCAAGCCTTAGGAATTATGTAAAATTCTAAAAAGGAGCAACTTCACAAGCCACTAAATTCTGATTATCATTATTCTGGGACACAGCCAACTTACTTGCCTATGAAAAATTTTAGGTAAACAGCAAAATAGTTAATAGCAGATTCTAAACTGGATACTCGGAGTCTGAATCACAGCTCCGTTGTTAACTAGCTGTGACCTTAACCAGCCACTTTTCTCCTCTGGGTCTCAGAAGTATTTCCTTTCAGAAATATGGATGGTCATAGCACATATCCCATACAATTTCTGTGGGAACATATTGCGTTAGCAGTGTCGAGAGTGGGGAAGGTGGGAGAGAAATGCCAGTTTGATGATTACTTTAGTGGTCGTGTATTCTGCATCAGCAAGAAACTAGTGGTAGGCTGTATGGATTGGAATCTTCAATTAACCACTTCCCAGCTCCGCATCTTAGGTAACCTAACACCTTCATGACTTTGTTTCTTATTTCTGTAAAGTGGGGTTAATAACACCAATGACCTCATGATGCCGACGGAAAGATTACATGTGTTAACATACGTACAATGCTTAGACCAGAACCTGGCCCATAATACGTATTATGTTTTTGCTGATTTTAACATTATCATTATATGTCATTTAGATTTACTAAGGAAGTTCATCTGTCTTCCATTCCAATTTAAAAAGATGAATAAATTGTGACTGCTTCTTAAACACCTTTCTTTGTATTGTGACTCAGCATAAAAATGTTTATAATATGCTTCTTCCTGTCATTCAGAGAGGAATTGAAAAGTATACTCTAAGAGTTAACACATTTTACTTAATACAGAGAAAACGTTGAGGGTGTGCTAAATTATTTAGCCACTTCCCTGAAAAGTATGTTCCTGCAAACTTTCTTTCCTCTACTCATTACTACCATGAAAATTGAAGTAGATTTAATTTCATATTCCCAATCTGTAATTATCATCATCTCTCTGAGAAAATGATTTAGTATTCACTCATATCTGATAGTAAAACCCTGATAACATATAAAGATCTATGACACGTGTAATCTTTTTCCTTATTATAGGATAGTTTAGGGCCTCCACTTAATTACATACAAGGGACAAGAAATTGACCATAGCTGTAGTTAGCCACACTGTTAACAATCACTGTTTTCAGGCAGCATGTCCCAACCAAGATTTCATCTCCGAACCTCCACATCCAAGCTGCAGCAAGATTGCTTTTGAGCTCCTCAGACATATTAGCCAAGGTGTTTTCCAAGAGAACATTACCTTCACCCTTTACTCAAATGGCACAAGAATCTGCCAAAGACCTAAATTGCTGTATAACCAGCTTGGTTGACACGCTCAGCAGTTGGCAAGACAGAACAAATGTGACAGCAAATATCCTTTCCTGGTGCTGCCCTTTAAAGGAAGACACTTAGGCCTGATTCCATGTTTATCGTGAGCCTGGGCAGGGAAGCCCATGCAGAAAATCACTGATATGTGCAAAAGTACCTTGAAAAGTCACTATAAGAATTCTGATTATGGAAATTCTATCTCAGACCTCATAACTAAGATGTTTAGTCACCATAATGATCTCCTTGTGGGTGATTTTACCAAAAAGTAATTCTACTATGCGAATTCAAAGCTGATACAGCTATTCTGCCTCATTTTGAAAGCTTCAATAAAGATTATAATTTTTGATCACTATCAATACCTTTTAAAATCTGAAATTCAACTATACTGTTATTTATTTTTTTATTTTTTTTAAAACAAAATAAAATTTTTAATTTTTTTTTCATTCATAGTTTATTGTCAAGTTGGTTTCCATATAACACCCAGTGCTCATCCCCACAAGTGCCACCCACCATGGCCATCACCCCCCTTCCCCCACCCCCATCAGCCCTCAGTTTTTTCTCAGTATTCAAGAGTCTCTCGTGGTTTGCCTCTCTCCCTCTCCCCATCTATTTTTTCCCCTTCTCCTCCCCCATGGTCCTCTGATCCACTTATAGGTGAAAACATATGGTGTCTGTCCTTCCCTGCCTGACTTATTTCGTTGAGCTTAACACCCTCAAGTTCCATCCATGTTGCTACACATGGTCAGATTTCATTCTTTCTCATTGCCATGGAGAATTCCATTGTATAGATAAAATACATCTTCTTTATCCATTTGTCTGTTAATGGACACTTAGGCTCTTTGCATGATTTGGCTATTGTGGAGAGTGCTGCTGTGAACATTGGGGTACATGTGCTCCTATGCATCAGCACCCCTGTATCCATTGGTTAAATGCCTAGCAGTGCTATTGCTGGGTCATAGGGGAGTTCTATTGTTCATTTTTTGAGGAACCTCCACTCTGTTTTCCAGAAGGGCTGCACCAGTTTACATTCCCACCAAGAGTGGAAGAGGGTGCCCGTTTCTCCACATCCTCGCCAACATGTATAGTCTCCTGTGTTGTTCATTTAGGCCACTCTGACAGGCATGAGGTGGTATCTCAATGTGGTTTTGACTTGTATTTCCCTGATGAGGAGTGATGCTGAGCATCATTTCATCCATCTGTTGGCCATCTGGATGTCCTCTTTGGAGAGGTGTCTGTTCATATCTTTTGCCCATTTCTTCACTGGATTATTTGGTTTTTGGGTGTGGAATTTGATGAGTTCCTTATAGATTTTCGATACTAGCCCTTTATCTGATATGTCATTTGCAACTATCTTTTTCCATTCCTTCGGTTGCCTATTAGTTTTATGGATTGTTTCCTTTGCCGTGCAGAAACTTTTTGTCTTGATGATGTCCCAATAGTTTATTTTTGCTCTTGATTCCCTTGCCGTTGGAGATGTTTTGAGTAAGAAATTGCTGCAGTTGAGGTCAAGGAGGTTGTTTCCTGCTTTCTCCTCTAGGGTGTTGATAGTTTCCTGTCTCACATTCAGGTCCTTTATCCATTTTGAGTTTACTTTTGTGTATGGTGTGAGAAAATGATGTAGTTTCATTCTCCTGCATGTTGCTGTCCAGTTCTCCCAGCACCATCAGTTAAAGAGGCTGTCTTTTTTCCATTGGATACTCTTTCCTGCTTTGTCAAAGATTAGTTGGCTGTACACTTTTTGGTCCAAATCTGAGTTCTCTATTCTATTCCATTGGTCTATGTGTCTATTTTTGTGCCAATACCATACTGTCTTGATGATGACAGCTTTGTAGTAGAGGCTAAAGTCTGGGATGGTGATACCTCCCGTTCTGGTTTTCTTCTTCAACATTACTTTAGCTATTCAGGGTCTTTTGTGGTTCCATACAAATTTTAGGTTAGTTTGTTCTAGCTTTGAGAAGAAGGCTGGTGCAGTTTTTTTTTTCTTGATTACCATAACTTTATTTTTTTTTTTTTACAAATAGTTTATTGTCAAATTAGTTTCCACATAACACCCAGTGCTCATCCCCACAAGTGCCCTCCTCCATGCCCATCCCCCCTCCCCCCCACATCCATCAGTCTTCAGTTTTTGTCAGCGTTCAAGAGTCTCTCATGGTTTGCCTCTCTCCCTTTCCCCCACCATTTCCCCCCTTCTTCTCCCCCTTGTTCCTCAGTTAAGTTCCTCCTAATCCTCCTATACGTGCAAACATATGATATTTGTCCTTCTCTGCCTGACTTATTTCGCTCAATGCTGGTGCAGTTTTGACTGGGATTGCATGGAATGTGTAAATTGCTTTGTGTAGTAATGACATTTTAACAATATTTATTCTTCTGATTCATGAGCATGGAATTTTTTTCCCATTTCTTTGTGTCTTCTTCAATGCCATCATAAGTTTTCTATAGTTTTCATCATACAGATCTTTTATATCACTGGTTAGGTTTATTCCGAGGTATTTTATGGTTTTTTGTACAATTGTGAATGGGATCGGTTTCTTGATTTCTCTTTCTGTTGCTTCATTGTTGATAAAAATGCAACCGGTTTCTGTACATTGATTTTGTACCCTGAAACTTTGCTGAATTCATGGATCAGTTCTAGCAGGATGCTGGTGGAATTTTTTGGGTTTTCTATGTCAAGTATCATGTCTGTGAAAAGTGAAATTTTGACTTCTTCTTTATTAATTCTGATGCCTTTGATTTCCTTTTGTTGTCTGATGGCTGATGCTAGGACTTCCAGCACTATGTTAAACAGCAGTGGTGAGAGTGGACATCCCTGTCGTGTTCCTGATCTCAGGGGGAAAGTTCTCAGTTTTTCCCCTCAACCATATGATTGAATTAAAGAGTGAAGCAAGAGGTGCCAGAGTGGCTTAGTCAGTTAAGTGTCCAACTCTTGGCTTCAGCTCTGGTTATGATCTCACAATTCATGAATTTGAGCTCCTCAAGTCCCACATCAGTGGGACTTCCACACTTTCAGTGCAGAGCCTGCCTGTGATTCTCTCTCTCCCCTCTGTCTCTGCTCTTACCTGGCTTATGATCCAAAAAAATTGTTTTAATTAAAATATTTTTTAAAAAGTGATGCAGTAATTATTAATGGATATTATCATTTAAAATAATATGGACAACACTGGGTAAAAAGGTAAAAGTATAAAATATCTTTCTGAAATTTGAGAGAGAAGGTTCTTTTTTATAACCAGTGAAGCACAATTTTAATAAATTTTCATAACTTGTTTTTGATTAATGTTTTTCAAACATTTTGAAAATTGTATTCCCCTAAGAGATGCTACAGAGTTTCTCTAGAACCTATTCAGAGCAGTGGTACTTAACTTACTTTGAACTTTCAAAACTTTAAGAATCTTAAAAGTTAAGATTACAGTGTGGATAATATATATATACAGAAAGACTATGCATATGATAAAAAGGGTTGATTACAGATATCAGAAAAAAATTCTTGACTCCATGAGTCATGGATTTTCCTTTATTTAATATTTTTTAACATTATTCAGAAGACATTTTCTGTTGTTTCCATTTTGTTAGGTTATGGGTCTAAAAACTGATATGTTTGACTCAACTCAGTATTGAATCACCTCATCATCTCTGAAGTTCCACTGAGTATAAGACATAATCTGGCATTTAATTTGTTTGGAATTAGAGATTCATTATAATTCTGTCATGGTGAAAGTTTCAAGGGTTCCAAAACCATTTGGAAAGACAGTCAGCCTCTTCTCAGTTCATTATCTTTGTTATTATCTGTAGTTACTATTACTAGGAAATTAGCAATCTACTATTCAGATAAGTGGCCCAAAATATAGTAGTGTCCCCTTATCCATAGGGGATACATTCTAAGATTCTCAGTGGATGACTGAAACTACAGATAGTACTGAATCCTATATATACTATGTTTTTTTTTTCCCTATACATAAATACCTCTGGTAAGTTTAATTTATAAGTTAGCTGAGAGATTAACAAGCATAACTAATAATAACAGAAAAATTATAATATATTGTAATAAAAATATGTGTATATGCTTTCTCTCTCTCTCTCAATAGATCTTATTGTACTGTACCCACCCATCTTACGATAATGTGAGATGATAAAATCACTACTTGATGAAATGAAGTGAGGTGAATGACATGGGCATTAGATGTAGTGTTAGGCTACCACTGATCTCCTGACGATACATCAGAAGGAGGATCATCTGCTTCTGGACCACAGTTGACCTTGGGTAACTAAGACCAGAGAAGGCAAAATTGGAGATCAGTGGGACTACCATATACTGTTTCTGGAGGCACAAGAAAACTACAAAAATCCAGAAGACTCACCCTAACTCAGGTCCTCTCTAATATATTTAATAAAGAAATACACTCATCTATTTAGAAATTGAATAAGCACATAATTAAGTTTAATTGCAGTCATGAAATTCCACACAGAATTGGGAAGAAAAAATTTTCCAAATCCCTGTCATAGTTTAGAAAATTTTATAAGAATAATCACCCCCTGAGGTCTAGATAGACATTGGAAGACAGTTCTATTTTTGCTCATGGATCTTAAAGATCATTGAGAGAAATGACAGTGCCCAGCTCCCCGGAGATTCAATTTCAGAAGAGTCCAAGGCCAAGACCCTCTGAAAAATGCTTATTTTTAATTCCTTCTCTCCTCTCCATTTCTTCCCCTTAAAGCCAACTGGTTAAACCGTTACTTCATTTCATTCTGAAAAACTGCTTTCACATCGATTCCTGCATACATCCTAAAGCTCTTGAGTCCTCTAGATTTTGGATCTTGATATTTATAGAATGGACTTTGGAATTCAGAGTGTTTTTCTCTTGAGTCTGATCCTTACAAATGAAAGTCTGACTTTCATGACTCTTTCTGCTGTGCGCTTTAAAAATGGTATGGCATAATACAAAAATATATTTGGTCTTTGTCCTTAGTTTCTGGTGTAGACCTCCAAAACCCCTTGAAATTTCCTGAGTAAAAGGAATGTCCTTTGAATTCATAACTAGCTCTCTTGGATCACATTTGAGTTTATGATAATGAGGTGACTTAAGTATAGTCCCTCTTCAGCCTTGGAATGAGGGAACAGTCATCAGAAAGACTAAGTGATTAACAAGTTGGAATCTTGATCAGCTCTACCCCTGATCTCCTGGGAGAAGGAGGCGAAGGGGACTGGAGATTGACCTCTATAAAAACTGAATAGTAAGATTCTTCAGAGAGCTTCTAGGTTGGTAAACACATTAAAGTGCTAAGAGAAAGGGTTGTTTCCCCAGAGAAGGGAAGCTCCACACACCTACCCCCCAATACCTTCGACTGCACGTCTCTTTAATTAGTTGTTCTTGCATTGTACCCTTTATTTTTTTTTTTAATGTTTTTAATTTATTTCTAGGAGAGAGAGAGAGAGAGACAGCATGAGCAGGAGAGGGTCAGAGAGAGAGGGAGTCACAGACTGAAAGAGGCTCCAGGCTCTGAGCTGGCAGTCAGCACAGAGCCCGACGCGGGGCTCGAACCCACGAACCACGAGATCATGACCTAAGCGAAAGTCGGACGCTTAACCGACTAAGCCACCCAGGCGCCCCATATTGTACCCTTTATAATAAATCAGTACACATAAGTAAAGTTTGTTCCTGAGTTATGTGAGTCTTTCTACCAAAGTGTTGAAACTGAGGAGGTGTTTGTAGGAACCCCTGCTATTTAGCCAATTGTCAGAGGTTGCACAGAACTTCTGACGGGCGTCTGAAGTGGAGGCAGTCTTGTGAAACAATTCTTAACCTATGGAGCTAATTCCAGGTAGTTAGTGTCAAAATTGAGTTGAGTTCCTGGGTGGCAGTTGGTGTCTGGAGAATCAGAGAACTGGTTGTCAGTGTCATAAAAAAACACCTTAGAACATGGTGATTTGGAAAAATCTAAACTAAGCAATGCCTTCATCATTCTTTGCTGTATTGCCTCTGCACCCTCCCCCCAATTCTATCCCCAAAAATGTATGTTTCAACATCAATAAATGGAGCTCCAATAAAACTTGAGTATTACTTGAGGTGGAAAGTAATTTTGTTATGGACTCTAAAATTATATGTATCCCTCTAAAATTAATATGTTGAAGCCCTAACCTCCAATGTGACTGTGTTTGGAAATCGTGACTTTAGGAGGGTAATTAAGAATAAGTGAGGCCATCAGGGTAGGTTCCTAATCCAATAGGTCTGACTCCTTATAAGAGAGACAGCTTTCATGTCTCCCTCTCTGTGCACCCAGAGGAAAGGCCATATGAGAAAATAGCAAGAGAGTTGTTGTCTGCAAGGCAGGAAAAGGACTCTTGCCAGAAACCAAACCAAATTTGCCACCCACCTGATTTAAGACTTTTAGCCTCCAGAACTGTGGGAAAATTCTCTTTGTTTAAGCTAACAGTCTATGTTATTCTGTAACGGCAGCAGACTAGTACAATCTGCCAAAATTTCAAAAATGTTAACGTATTCCAGTCAATCTCAAAATTATTTTTGCTTAAAGACTGGCTTTTTTTCCCCCTACAGATAAAACAGTATTGTAGTATCAGGGCCGGAGCAGATAATTCAATTATTTTGACTCAAACACTTCCGTGAGCCCACTGCTAAAATAATTCTAGATTTTTTTTTGCTTTAAGCCATAACACTATAGACTTTTCAAATAAAAATTCAATCATTAATTTCCATTTAGTAATTTTCCTTTAATGTCTAACTAGAGACATAGTTCCTTCCTTAATGCTGTTTACAGTTTTGTAGGATAGACATTAACCAAATAACCACACAGTTCCCAGAGGTTCAAGTGAATTTTGTAAAAAAATTCCATAATTATTGGTGCCACATTGATGCATGCAGACAAGAAGAGTGCCATGACAGCTCCTTTTTAAATAAAATGCACAGAAGTATACTTAGTCTTATCAGAAATGTATTACACTTCCCAAATGTATTGAAGTTATATAGTTTTGTAATCAGCATATTATGTGAAAATTTAAGAGTGTCCAATAAAAAGGCCAGTAGAACTAGGACTGATTTATGAAGGACGATTGAAAA
The DNA here is from genome assembly GCF_003009895.1 of Hyaena hyaena. NCBI lineage: Eukaryota > Metazoa > Chordata > Mammalia > Carnivora > Hyaenidae > Hyaena > Hyaena hyaena. The sequence continues at coordinate 39,794 of NW_024081434.1, forward strand.
GAGTAAATACTTGTAACTTGACCACACAAAACTAAAAGAAAATAGAAAATGTAGAAAATACAGAAACAGAATCAGGGGCACCTGGGTGGCTCAGTCAGTTAAGCATCCAACTTTGGTGCAAGTCATGATCACACAGTTTCGTGGGTTTGAGCCCCGCATCGTGCTCTGTGCTGATGGCTAGCTCAGAGCCTGGAGTCTGGTTCAGATTCTGTATCTCCCTCTCTCTCTCTGACCCTCCCCTGCTTATGCTGTTTCTCTCTCTCTCAGAAATAAACAAAACATTTAAAAAAATTTATAAAAAAGAAATAGAATCAGAAAATAGAAAAGAGACTATGGCAATAGAAAAACTTCAAAAGGTTTAGAAAAGAAATTTCAATAGTGAGATAAAAGTAAGGAAATCATTTTTACATTATAGAAAATAAGCACTAGCTTTATTATTAAAGTAGAGATGCAGTTAAAAGGGCTTTAAAATGAGGCATGAGCTCAAAATTGAGGGAAAAAATCCCAGTGACAAATCTATTTGGTCACTAAAAGCAAGGTAGCTATGGGACAATTGATCCTTCATCATTATCAACACTCAAAGCATTTATGGTGGTAGAGACACTGAGAAGGGTTTACTAATAGCTTGAGAAAACATTTACCAGGAAAAATAAATCAAGGAAAGTTAGATCAAAAATTCTCAAAGCCAAGGAGTGTCTATTCCTGTTCTGACTTGTAATTTTTTCTTGGAAAATTCACAGAAGAATAAAGTATTTTCTTTCTGCTGTAAGAATAAGCCTCAGGACCCTATTAATGATGGTGTCAGAAATGGCACAGTGACACCTTTATGTTGCTTGTATAACAGACTTCTGGCAAGTTGATATGGGGAAAGGGAAAAAGCTGTGATGCTTCATGGAACTCTAAGAAGTACTTCACCAAGGAGTCCCAAAGACACTCACCATCCTCACCAAATAAAGTAGATTTACCTAGAATTAAGAATTGCTGAGATGAATTATAATATTCCCCATTAAAAACATTAATCACATAGATTTTAAATTGAGCCTGTAGTTAAATCAAATCAGTTAAGAAAACCAAAACCTTTTAAACCTAGACATAGAAAGAAAAATACTCTAATAAATATTTAAATAGCACTCAAATATTAATAATACAGTGTAATGTTTGCTTCTCCCTGAAATAAACTCATTTTTAAAGTTGCTTCCATGACAAAAGAAAATGGAAGAAGGCAGGCAAACACATTGCTGTATCCCCAAGCTAACCCAGAGCTTAAGGCCTAAAGCTTTCTGTACCTATAAAGTAAAGGTAAGACAATGACCTTTTGGCAAGATTTACAAAGGAAGTTCTTCAAAATATGAATTAATACATTTAAGCAAACTATGTACTATTAATGCCAAAGTTGTTTTCTGACTTCTTCAAATATCAAGATGAGCACTGCAATTGTGAACTCTAAGATGCAGATTTTCCTTCTTCTCTTGGTCTCTGCTGGAGCTACATTTGTCTAGATGGAACGTCCCTTGGATTTTAAAATTCTCTCCCATCATACCCATCTCCTCCTCTTAAACAAGAAGGCGACCCTCAAAAAGGCTTTGATCTAAAAGTAATGCTGCACTTTAAAAAATTGAAGAGGATAGGCAACAGCAATGGTCAATGTGGAAGACTTTGATCCTTGTGAATTAGTCCCTTTGGGGTATTCAAAAAATAGGAACTAAGGTTCAAGTATTTCATGAGAGAGAAATATGCAAGAATTTAGGTTTCTAGGCTCCTCAAACTCAATAATTGTGTGATATCCTGTTCCCAGCTGCGAACTTTTTATTTTTATTATTTTTTTTAAATTTACCAACTGTGGATTTTTAAATTAATTTGGTAATTCTTACAATTTAGTAAATTGTTTGGAATGTCATTAAACTACAGAATATTATATCATAATTTGGAGAGAAAATTTTCTTCTCCCACCATTAATCAATTATTAACTCTGACTCAAAAACATTTATTTTAATAAGGGATTATTCAAAATTAACAGTACCATCAGAACATGGTGGGTGTTACAAACAGCACTAGATATCCACAACCAAAATTAATAGAAATAAAGACCAAAGTTTTTAGTTGATTTGTCTTTAAGTGATTGCTAGGAAAGTATAAATTAGTCATGGTTATTTTTTTTTTATATTTTTATTTTATTTCTAGGAGAGAGAGAGAGAGAGAGACAGCATGAGCAGGGGAGGGTCAGAGAGAGAGGGAGACACAGACTCTGAAATAGGCTCCAGGCTCTGAGCTGGCAATCAGCACAGAGCCCGACACGGGGCTCGAACCCACGAACCGCGAGATCATGACCTAAGCGAAAGTCGGACGCTCAACCGACTAAGCCACCCAGGCGCCCCGCCCCTATATTTTTGAAGTAAATCCCAGACATCCTTTCTTTGGAGGTGAGAGCCTTTCACCTAGTCTGTAATTGCTTCTCTGCCTCTATGAGACCTCCATTAACAAACTGGATCTTTCCCCTCCTTGCTTCATGTTTGTTTGCTTGACAGTNGGCGCTTTGTAAACCGTGTTCTAAGAAACCACTGGATAGAGTTTCACAGACAAACATGGACTCTATTAAGGTTGAATTTTAAATGTAGGTAAAACTATTTTAAAGTGAACACACATGCGCCCACACACACGTTCCGAAAGAAACTGGATGGGAACAGACCGGCATAAGTTCAAATTCTGACTCTTCTAGAAGTTTGCAATTGAGGAATGTATTTAATCTTCATTCTCAATTTTCCTATCTAGAAACGGAGATTATGCTAGTATATATATCTATGAGTTGTTGACTGGATTAAATAAGACGCTCCAGGGAGTACTTACAACGGAGTGCTTTAGAGCTCAGGTTCTGTAACAGTGGTTCTCTAGGTACGGTCCGCGTGCAGCTGCAACAGCGTCATCTGAGAGCCTAGTATAAGAGCAAATTCTTAGACCTCACTCCAGTCCTATTCAGGGTGGGTCCAGCAATTTGTGTTTTAACAAGCCCTATAGGTGATTATTGATACATGCCAGAATTGAGGGTCACTATATTTTACTATTATTGTGTCATTATGAAACAGGATCAAGGAATAATATGCTTAAATAGTTCAAGTTCAATAAAATGCTTAGATTACATTTAAGTTCAAGGTAAAGAAAAAAAAAACATTGAAAGCTTATGGATACATTTGCTAACTTCTATGTATTTTAAAAAGTAAGACCCATAGAATTTATGAAACAAAGATGAAAAGAGTAAAGAGAGAGAGAAAGAGAGAGAGGCAAACAAGAAACAGACTTATAACCATAGAAAACAAACTTGATAGTTACCAGAGTGCATGTAGATGGGGAGGTGGGTGAAATAGGTACAGGGGATTAAGGAGGGCACTTGTGATGAGCACCCGGTGTCATCAGGAAGTGCTGGATCACTATATTGTACATCAGAAAGTAATATCACACTGTATGTTAACCAACTGGAATTTAAATAAAAACTTAAAACAAAGTAAGATCCATAGAAAGGTGTCTAATATACTCACTTCCACATTCCAGAGAGCTGCTGTTTGTTACCTTTTCTTCATAAGATCAAACTTGTTGGAGGCAGACACACTAAAAATTAAATTGATTCACCAGGATCATTCATGTGGTTTTAAAATTCAAAGATTAGAAAAACCCAACGTTCCTTCTAATCTGCTGATTTTATTCCTTTTGTAGTCCAAATGTCCACACAGTGCCAGGCTTGAATACTAAGTGTGACACAACACTATTTTTTTTCATCCTTTGTATCTTATAAAGGTTCAAAGAGAGGCAAATGTGCCAATATGCATATGGCCTGACATTTAGTTCTTTAATGCTGTGACAAAGAACTACTGAGGATTAAGTGCAGAGAATGGAGACGTTCATGCTTCGGTGAGATGGTGGTGAATACAGCAAGCATCTGCTTCTTCACAGCCCAAGGCCCTGGAACTTCATGGCAATCTGATTATACCATCTGTAAGCATGGGAACTGTTTTTAAGTGTCTTAATTTGCAGTTTATCATTTTTATTCTGTTTTGCCACTATTATATTTTTCCATAATAATAACACATTAAAGTCTATTGAGCCTGGAATTTTCTTTGGGGGAAGATTTTTGGCTCCCTTTTTCTTTGATTTGCTGTCTCTTTTCTAAGACCTTGCCCGTTTTACCTAAATTTCACACGTGTCGAGCTAACAGTTATTCATAATTTCTTCACGTTACCTTTTTAAAATCTCTGTGATATCTGGAATTAGGCCTCCCTTTTCATTCAAATACCATTTGTGCCTTATACTTTATTGGTCAGTATCATTGCTCAAATTTTGCTTTTTTAAAATTAATTTTTCAAAGAACAACCAGTTGGCTTTATTCAAGCTTCTTGGTATTTATTTCTATAATATTACTTCTGCTTTTATCTATATTATTAGGTTCCTCTTTTACTTGGATGTTTTTGGGATATCTTCTTTTAACTTATGAAATTGATGTGTTGATCATTAATTTCCAACTTCTTATTTCTAAATAGTGTCTTAGCTGTTTTCTAATAGTTTAAGACATATAGTATTTTCCTTATAAATTTCTTTATTTTTTCATTTTCTGTACCTGTGACAACTTATTTCTTAACACATGATTTTTTTTAGTTAATCTTTTAATTTCCAAAGATACAGAAATACTCTACTTAATTTCATTATTAATTGCTAATTGAATTCTAGGCTAATCACATAGGGATCATGATAGCCATCCCTCAAAACATGTGAAAACTTGTATTATGGTCAAATTCTGTATGGTTGACTTTGGTAAATGTCCTATGTGTGTCTGAAAAGGTGTATTTTATGCTTATGTGTTGGGGTGCTCTATTTGTATCCATTAATGACCTAATTTGCGATTTGTTAGTCACATCTTACCTATATATTCTATATGCTTAGCTAATTTTGTTTGCATTCTATCAATTTTTGAAGATATGTGTTAAATTCTACTACGATTGTGGATTTCTCAATGTTCCCTTCTTTTTTGTATTTTCTTCAGGTATATGGGTATCTCTCTATATTTTACTTTTAACAGATTTATTTAATCCAGTGTGATAGAAAAGACACAAGTCCAATAAATGCATCATTGAGGTTTAAATGTCATTCCCTGGCTTTGTCTTTATTCTTCTTTAACTTCATGCTGACTCTACAAATATCTTAAACAATCAACACAAACACAAAAAAATTTAATTAGTATTTTACAATGAAAATATACATACCTTTGTGTATACACAACATCCCCATTAAAATAACTTTTATTTTTAGATACACAATATAATTTTAAAATCATTTTATATTTCGAAGACATTGAAACTGTTAGTGGCCTATAAAGTGACTATCTTTATCTCTAGTAATGCTGTGGACCTTAAATTCTATTTTTCCTGATATTCAGACAGATTTTCTAGCTTTGTTTGAGATTGTATTTGCCTTTTTCACCCTTTTGCTTTAAATTTTTTATATAGCCTTATAGTTTAGATATGTCTTCCATAATGATTTTCATTCAGATGATTTTAATTAATCTTTTTGTCTAAATTGGGTCAATTAGACAATTTACATTTAATATAATTACTGATTTATTCATATTTAAGCCTAGCAGCTTATTTTAAGCTAATCGCCCTTCTTCTTAAATGTTTCTTTTTCAGTTCTGTCCTATCGTTTCTTCTTTTGGAAGGAAGAATAATAATGATATCATATGGATTAAACTAGTAAGAATTAAAAAACACCAATGCTGAATAAGTATAAAGTCCTTAAACTATCCAGAAGGAGACAAATTTTATTGATTAATATTAGAAAAATTAAAGATGCATAATTTATAAGTAAACTGATAAAAGGAATGAAGTACACAACTTTTAAACTGTTAGACGGAAAACATGGAAAAATGAATGAAATGAATATATTAATCCATCTACTTTTATCGTTCTTCACATCATTGTGAAACCTGTTCCTTCATGAGCCAACAAAACCTCCCAAACTACGTAACTTCTATCTCTACAATGTATGCTCTGAGTAATTTCTTCCGATCTTTTCTTTTACCTAATTCTCTTTCAGCTATATGTAATCAGTTGTTAAACCCATTTATCAAGTCTTCAATATTTGTTGTTGTAACTTTTATTTCTAGAAGTTTTATTTCATCCTTTGCAAATCTGTTGGTCAGTTCTTAATACTTAATAGTTGAAGTTTGTCTTTTACTTCTTTGAACATAAAAAGAATAGCTGTTTCCTAATCTGTGGTTGATATGTTTCCAATATATCGAGTGTTTTGGGGTATATTTCAGTTTTCAATTCTTTTCTGCCCGTTGTCTTCCTGTACCTGTATGCATGTTTATTTTTCACTAGTGCTGCTTAATGTACTTAAAAATATTATGTTTGAGGAATCTTTGATACTTAGAACAGAAATGATATTTTTCAGATAAAATTTCTGTTTGTTTTGGCCCAAAACAGGGGAGCTACAAAGTTGGGGTCTTTTTCAAGATAACTTTGTGGCCCTACTCCAGGACTTTTGAACGATGACCCAGCTTATGTGAATTTCTGCTGCAAAACTACATGAGAATCATCTAATTGTGATTGACTCACCCTGACCTGCTGAGCACAAAGACATCATATTTGTAAGTTCATAGTCCTGGGCATGGGGTCTTCTTGTTGTTCAAGTCTTCCTGAAACCTTTGGATAAATCATTCTGAAATAGCAAACATTGGCAAACACTTCTGACCATGGTCCAATTGGCTGCAACAGGTGATGGCATCTGTCAACAAAAGATGACATTTTGATCTCTTAGCTTTTCTTATTTTAGTAAAGACGGTATATACTTCCTCTTTTGTGTGGTTTCTCTGTTTTTTAAATGAGCTGTCCTTCCTTAAGAGAATGGCATTTTATTTTTTTGTTTAATATATTTATTTGAGAGAGAGAGAGAGAGACAGCACGGGGGGGGGGGGGGGGGGGGGGGGGGGGGGGGGGGGGGGGGGGGGGGGGGGGAGGGGGAGAGAGACAGAGAGAGAGAGAGAGAATCCCAATCAGCCTCCATGCTGTCAGCACAGAACCCCATATGAGGCCAATGTGTGCACTATCTTACTATTGACTGTGACATCTTGACCTTAGCCAAAATCAAGAGTCTGATGCTTAACCAACTGAGCCACCATGCACCCTGAGAATGACATTTTAGATGTGAAATACATCTAAACATCTTCTTTTCATGATATGATTTAGTCACTATTATTTGACACTAAAATAGGTATAGCTCACATCATTTCTGCCTTATATTAACACCATCCAATACTCATCCAACCTAATGTATACTGAATGTCTGCTATCTGCTATTGCTACTCAAAGTTTACCTTTTATCACCAAGGAACTCTTTAGAAATACTGAGTGATTATGTCAGCTTCAATTTTTTTTTTAAGTCAAAATGGATAGTAAAGTGTAATTTTAGGTCATGGTGAATGTGATCTAAATCTCAAGAATAAATGTATTATCAAATAAGACAAAGAATAAAAGATCCACAATTTTGTAGGAATCTAATATGCATTTATTAGACTTTTTTGATATTGTTAAAAAAATGTTTTAAAAGGAAAAAAAATTGAAAAGTTGCTCAAATCAAGTTGAGCTCTAACAGGAACGTCTGAAAATACTGTGTGATGAACAATGAAATCTTCACATTCATATTTAAAAGTACCACATTTTTGGGGTGCCTAGGTAGCTTAGTTGGTTGAGCTTCTAATTCTTGCTATCGATATCGGTGCAGGAAATGATGCCAGGGTCATGGAATGGAGCCCCATGTTGGGCCCCATGCTCAGAGTGGAAACTGCTTGGGATTCTTTTTCTCTCCCTCTGCCCCCCCACCCCGACTTTACTCTCCACTCCCCCCCAAAAAACAAAACAAAACGAAATAGTAAATATGCCACATTTTTGTGTCTTATAATCTCAGTATTTGTGACATAGATGTACTAAGAGTACATAAAAGAATTTCCTTAAAAGTTATTCTTTAAAGTGCATGGAGCACTTCATAAAAGTTTAGATAAATGGAAAACTCAATGAACAAAAGGTTATCTAAACATCAATTCTACTGAAAACAACTTCAGGACCTAATTTTAAAGCATTCTGTAACATAATTGAAGCAGTAATTACCTGACTTCAGGATGAACAGTAGGAGGCATTCACTTTTTTTTTCTCAGCATATCACATAATTTTTACCTAAGAAAATACTCCCTTTACATTTCTAACAACAGTTTTGATGGATAGGAACAAGAAGCATTTGCACTATAATTTTTCAGTGCATTATAATAAAGTGAATGTTTTCTAAATGTCATAGTTTAAATTTCATGGGGCGTGAAATCTCCTTTGAAATGAAATTTAAAGCATTTTTCAAATAAGAAGACTAATCTTACAGTCAAAAACACTTTATATTCCCAGACATTATTAACCTTGGAGTACTGCTTGCAAGACGATAATACTTTCTGACATATTAAGATTAAATTTGTCTTTATATAATTATGTTAAAGAATACATTTAAAGTAGATCAGATTGTGAGAGAAATAATAAGTACGTGCAAAAGTAGGATTTCCATTTACTAATAATAACTTTAACTATCATCATTTATATGGTAATGTTAACACATATTTGAGTAGATCACCTCTAAGGAAAACTATTTTGGGGTTAATCGTGGTGCTTAATGTCAAAAATGGCAACACTGAATAATAATCTAAAAAAGAGTTGATATTACTTCCCATACTATTTATAAATATGAAAAAGCACATAATTATTTTTATTGACAAATTGCAAAATGATTTTCATATAATCGAGAGCTATTTTAGTGCATCCCAAAAGATTTTAAAACATGGTTTAAAAATACATTAGTTATGGTGCGCCTGGGTGGCTTAGTCGGTTAAGCGTCCACTTTCGCTTGGGTCATGATCTCGCGGTTCGTGGGTTCGAGCCCCGCGTCGGGCTCTGTGCTGACAGCTCAGAGCCTGGAGCTGCTTTGGATTCTGTGTCTCCCTCTTTCTCTGACCCTCGCCTATTCACACTGTCTCTATCTCCCTCACAGAAATAAATAAAAAAAAATTTATAAAAATTTAAAAAAAGAAAACTCTTCAAGTTATAGTAAACCAACTTATAAACCTCTGTTTATATTGGATACTGTTTATATTAAAGCCTTTTATCTTTATTCTCAGTTTAATTTTTCCCCAGTAAGAGAACATTTTGTTTAATACCGCAAGCACATGAACACAAGTAGCAATTGGCAATAAAAATCTTTATGCTAACTTACTTCTCCCAAAGAGCTCCATTCATACTTTTAATGGTTTAATATGTATTAAAAGTATTGATCATTCCCAGAGGAATCAACACTGTCTCATGGGCCACCTTTGTTCGGGTCCAATAAGACCCAGCCATGAACAAGAGGTATTTGTATCATTAAACCAAGTTTATGTAGTTGGCAACCACAGTTAAGGCTACCATTATTACAATGTCATTCTAATTTTAATCACTTGAAAAGTGAACTTTATGTCCAACTAAATCCTTGAATTGAAGCACAAACTCTTGACTTTAATTGTCTAAACTTAAGTGAGCATTCCGAATTTTGTTGTTGTGGAATGCTTCAAGGAATATTATTTGAGATGGACTCCTTTAGGATTCCCAAATGATGGCTAAAATAACTAAATATCCTGGACTGGAAAGGAATCAGCTGAGATTCTTGCTCTCCTATTTAAGTTTCCGGCACAGGGGAGAATGTTTTACAGGCTGCTCTGCTTTATGTTGTTTGTTCTAATAGAAGGATCCCTGAACTCGGATGGAGAAGATTCGAACTGTTTATTGTTAGGCGGGTTTGTTCAGCATTTTACAGTTTATGAACTGCTTTAATATTTTTTATTTCATTAAATATAGTTCTGAGTTCAGCCTCTCTAATAGACTAGACTACATTTATAAAACTTTTCTATTTCAGTCTCTAAATCCATAAATCCATAAACCACTAAAATGAAGAAATGTTTTTTTGATTCTAAAAAGAATACAAATTTGCACTGTGTGGGGAGCTATTTTTACTAGTTGATGTTGTTAGTCGTACTCAGACACATTGCCTCATAGTATTGTTGTAGAAAATGCAGTTTTGTTTAAAATAAAAATTGCTCAATATAGAGGAATGAATATCCAGGAGGCTGAAACAGTTACTATTTTTAAATTGTACATTATGGAACCTTATTATGTATCATGTAGAGTTTTGGCCAAAAATATATTTGTAGGAAGAATTATCACTATCATCGAATAATATCACTCCATAATTGTTACAATAATCGTTTCTTCATCAGCCATATATTTATATAAAACCTTGATAGAAGATGTTAATGTGGCACTATTTGAGAGCCATGATTTATTTACAGTGCTATTTATAAATGTTGAAATATACAGCACAAAGTTAATATTTGACAGCCATTTGAAGCACATCACAGAAACACTGACTTTTGTTTTAAATAAAGATAAGATGATTTTAATATTTGCAACATGTTATAAGACTGAGATGGAACAGTAGAAAAGTTATTATAATCACTTGAATGCCTCAGAAAATGTACAAAGCTCTATACATTTACCAGCTCTTGAAAAATACCATTGAGACAAGACCTATAGTGACATGTCTCCACCACATATTTGTCACTCATATGCTTTATGCTCAGCCAAATTTAAAAGTGAAATATATCATTGGAGCATAAAGACTCTGACTCAGACTCTTAAACTATGAACCATTCAAAGTGAGCTGGTTCTATTTTCCAGGGCATCTTTCCTGCAAAATCAACTAGAAATAATTCTTTTTATCACTGCCTACCAAATAGCTAATGACTCTACTAATGGAATTAGCATACTACTATTGATACAGATTATAAAACTTGAATTAATTACTTGGATTGCTATTAAAAAAAAAATACCATAGACATGGTGGCCTCAAGAACAGACACTTATTTCTCAGTTCTGGAGACCAAAGGTCCAAGATCAAGGTGCTGGCTGATTCTATTCCTGGTGAGGTCTCTCTTTCTGACTCCTTACTGTGTCACCTCATGGTGGAGAGACAGAGAGAGAAAGAGAGACAATGAGAGAGCTCACCCTCATGACCTAAATACTTCCGAAGGCTCCATCTCCAAATATCACCACGTTGGGAGTTAAAGCTCTAACACATGAATTTTAGGTGTGGTACAATTTAGTCCGTAGCAAAGCTGGTTCTCAATTGTGACACCTCACCCAGAGGATTGGTAGAATTCATTAATGGCTGTAGCAGTCTCTCCACCCCTAATTAGTCCTTATCCAAAATGGATATAGTAGGTCTTTAACAACTATTTTTTTTTTCCTTTTCATTAAAGCCATTGAGGAAAAAATAAAATGTTAATAGGGCCTTCTTAAAAAATTACTGAATGTTTATAACATAGGGCCTCTATCTGAAAATAGAGAAAGCTGTTCCACTAACATTTAAGCCTCTTTATCCTATGAATAGTGTAAAAACCAAACAGGATGTCAAGAACACATCTCTAAATTTTCTGCTTAATATGATATCTATTTTAGGCTCCTGAAAATATACATACTAATTAATGGAACCAAGTAATAGACTTAGGATATATTTAAAAGCCTATGACAGCCAAATGTGATTGGGACCTCATTAAGATTAAGATTATGCATTGATGACTGTAAGAAATGCTCTCATTGGCAATGGCATGAAATTTCAGTTCTACTTGAAGTAGCATACACTTCTAAGGAATTACTTGGGTACCATCTCTTTCCACAAAGTAATTACCTTTTTATGTTTTGACATGGGTGACACCTGTTAATGGCAGAGTCTTAAGGTGTTACAGATGCATAAATCACTGTCAGACACTCTCAATTACATAACATGGAGTATTTTTATACTAACACCATCATCATCAAAAAAGTACTTAAGTTACACTAAGAGAATTGCATAAATGCCTTTAGTAAGGAGAGTTTCCATATTGAAAGCAATAACACATTTGTAAATATACGGAGAAAAGGCTTAAGAACTGCATAAAATAAGGTACAAAATCAGAAGGAGGTTGGAGAGTGAAGCAGAGGTGAGTGTATTTTGAAACAGAAAGTGACATGTTTTTGTTGATGAGGTGAAATTGTAGTGAAGTTCAATGGTGACAACCTATATTTAGTCCTACAGATATGAGTATGATATCTCAGGTGAATGCTAGTGTATTGAGTTCATGTTCTGTACTGACCTTGTCCACCGATGTGTAGGACCAGAAAATAGAATGGCTTATACACACTAATGACTGGAAACATGGTACACGTACTAAAATATGTATATTGAATTTGAAACACGCTATTATTATGAGAAGAGGATTACTTTCCTAATTATATTTTAATATGAGTTGGCATTTCCAGAACACAGACTGCTTATTGAAAAGGAAGATGCTTTAGATATATGCTAATGCCATCCAGATATGAGAGACACATGGGATCTGATCTGTCACCACACATACACACACACACACACACACACAGAATTTTATCTTGAATCTACTCCCCTTTCACAAGGACTTTTCTTATAGAATACACTAATGCCTTCCCTTTGAAACTACTTGCTCTAAATTCCATCTATAGCAACCTTGTCAGTGTGCCTGTCGAAGGAAGCAGTCAAATGCAGTATACAACTGTTTTCCATATGAGCAACCACCATTTTCCTCTCCCATCACAGAGAAGCAGATTGCCAGGATTAAACCTTTGTTCTCTGTGATCTGGTCATGGAGGTGGAAGCTTAATTCTCTGATGAACTGTGCCCACAAGTTTGAAGGGGCATCAAAGTCTGTGGGCGGGCAGGGAATCAGCACTGAGCAGAGATGCAAGATAGATGGAAAAATGAAAACTTCAAAATAAAGATGAGAGAATAGGAAGAAAAAGAAAGCAGAAGTAAGACTCTGAAGAGGAAAGAAGAAAAAAGCAAAAGAAGCAGAAGTGTGTATTTTGCACCTCGTGAAACATTCTGTGTGTGTGTGTGTGGTACAGGGTGGATAAAAGAGCTTCCACAGTCTCCACAGAATGTTCAGAAGGAACACGTGTTTCTACAAGAAACCTCAGAAAAAGTGCTTTCGCTGCAAAATTCTGCAGCAACAACAAACAACAATGGTTACTGCTGCCTGAGTGCTGACTGTATCATAGACCCTGGAGGCATATACAGACCTGTTTTCTAGTTTCCAATCTTTAAAACCAACCCCTAATGTGATTATCCTTACTTCAGCTGGAGACAAAGAGGACCAGAGCATTTCAGTGACTAGCCAAAAGCAATGGAGTTTGTAAGTGGAAAAGTCCAAGACTCCCTTTTTGCTACTATACCATTTGACAGACTTCTTTGTAATATTCTACCTTTGCATTATTTCTGATACATTAAGGCGGCATTTGGTATAGTTGTATTTAGGGCACAGACTCTCAGTGAAAGTGTTTTTGATTGATATCATAGCTTAATCAAACAAGATAGTAGGGCCCACTTTGGGGAATCTGCTTTTCTTTCTCTCTATTCAGGGAAGACTGGTAAGGGCAGATGAATGTGTCCAGCCCCTGACTCTCTAAGTCACAGGGATTGATGCAATGATGGCCATGTGGCCCAGCATGGTTCAAACAAGTGTTTTGTCCTATTATTACTCTAATGGAAACAGATAGTGGGGGCTGTTGCTTATGAGCCTGTAAAGTCTGGAGTTGTCTGGTTAAGTGTCTGCGGCTGAACCAAGATGAATACGTTCTTCAGGCACTAGATGAGATACGGGAGGAGCCAGATTCCTGGCAGCATTTGGACCGCTAATTCCAAGCATCTCTATATCTAAGAGTGTCCTTCTTAGAATTTTGCTAGTCAGTAGTCTATTTTACCTGTTAGCAATAGTGATTTTAAGGATTCTTAAGAAGAATCCTGACTTAAATATGTGAACTCCTGATTTAAAATAAATATTAACTTTTTATTTATTTATTTATTTTTAAATGTTTTATTTATTTTTAGGAGAGAGAGAGACAGCGTGAGCAGGGGAGGGTCAGAGAGAGAGGGAGTCACAGACTGAAACAGGCTCCAGGCTCTGAGCTGTCAGCACAGAGCCCGACGCAGGGCTCGAACCCACGAACCGTGAGATCATGACCTAAGCGAAAGTCAGACGCTTAACCGACTAAGCCACCCAGGCGCCCCAATATTAACTTTTTAAATGGCAAAAAATCCCACATCATTTTTTTGCATAGGAAATAGATGTTTGCCTAGAACATAAAAATGTATATATATTAAGTGACTATCTTGTTTTCCATAGAAAAAATGGGTATTGTATATTAGTTATGACAGTAAACAGTGATAAAGCAAGAAAGGAAACAGGAAGAAAGGAAGGGAGATCCAAATTGTGCAAATAAAACAACATTAATGTGAATTCTGTTATTTATAATGTGATGAGAAAACATCAAATACCAGTTCTAAATTTTTGATTGGTGGAAATAAATTCTGATAGCCCTGGCCCACAAGACAGATGAAAGGATATGCATTCAAATCTGCCATCTTACTTTATTCTAGATGAGGGTAAGTTCATTTAAAGAACAGCAGAGTTCTGCAGTGCTCTCAAGATTGAATTCTGTTCACATCTTTCCTTGGCCCTTCAGTCAGTGGGGTCATCTTTGGCTGTATCTGCACATTGATAACGGTATGTTATATTATCACAAAAAAGACCAGAAACCCACACTGCATTTATGTTAAACTCCCACCTGTTTTCATTTGACCTCCCCACACTGTTGTTCACCCTCAATCCACGTTCTTCAGCAAATCCAAGGACACCAAGAAAATGACTTGAAAATCACTGCCCAGGAAGACCAGTGGTGTGTCTATGATAGCACTTGACACAGAGGATTGAATTTCTAAAATAAAATAAAATAAAATAAAATAAAATAAAATAAAATAAAATAAAATAAAATGAAATGAAATGAAATATCAAAGAATAAATATAGAGTAAGTAATAGTTTTGTTGTGTGCAGAGCCTAAGTGCTTAAAGACCATTTATATACTATAAAGTTGAGGTCTCTGGAATAGGTGTGCACTGTCAAATATTGTGCAGTGTGAGTCTATTACCTGTAGTAATGTGAGCTGCCCATTGCAAAAGGCATGAGGAATTTGAGAAACTTATTTGGAGTATTAGAATTAAAATTGATGGCCATTTAAAAAGTTTAAATTAAATATATCACATTCAAATTTTGTTTTGCCACATTTATTATTTTTTTAGAATTTTAAAAAATGTCTATTTATTTTTGAGAGAGAGACACAGTGCGAGCAGGGGAGGGACAGGAAGAGAGGGAAATACTGAATCCAAAGCAGGCTTCAGGCTCTGAGCTGTCAGCACAGAGCCTGACATGGGAGAATCCACAGACTGGTAGATCATGACCTGAGCTGAAGTCAAACACTCAACTGATTGAGCCACCCAGGCACCCTGTTTTGCCACATTTATTTTGAAAAGTACAGTTTGTTCTACTTAGTTAGTGTAATGTTTCTTTTACACTACTTCAATTTATGTAAATAATTATGTTATCATTTAAGAATAGATTATTGCCATGTAAGGTGAACATCTACTCAGAAGTTGGCAAGAAAAAATTTGTTCAAGAAAAATATCAAGATTTGTAAATTGCTTTAAAAAAAAGTTGATCCTTCAGAGGACATTTTTGCTTCCTTATAAGCGTTCTCTTTGTAGATTATAAAGAAATTGAATTATTAAAAAGGAAGAAATTGAATTATTGTCATGAATAAAGATTGGTGAGGGAAGTGGCTGTACCAACTTTATTTAAATTAACTACTGTTGGCTTGCTGTTACATTATTATGATTACCAGGATCTTTCCCTTTGTGAGAGGAAATAAGATTATTTAAACAGGTTTTTCCCAGAAGAATAAATATAAATTGTCGATAAACATAAATCAATGCTTATCCTCACAAATAAAGGAACCCAAATTAAAATGAAATACTGCTTTCAATGTAATATTGAGAAAAGTTTAATGAAATTTAACCTAAGTGCAATTGTCAATCAAGTAGAAAACACTCATTTATTCAATAAATATATGTTGAGTATATACTATATGTTAGGCATTCTTTATCCTAGGGAAGTGATAACAAATCATACAAGTTCCTGCCCCCATAAATTCTACATTCTAAAAGATAAGACTAATAACAGGTAGACAAATAAATGATATAAATTCGGAAAGTTTTAAGTGCTATGAAGAAAATAAGAAATAGCAGTTAAAAGGCTAAGTAGTCAACGAGCTGCGTCTCTTAGATAAGAAAGAAGAAAACACTGAAGTCAAAACATGAATGATAATGATGATCCAGCCATAAAAATACCTGAGACAGACCATTGTAGGCAGAGGAGCAACAAAGGTTTGGAGGAAAGGACAGGAGTGGCATAACCAAGAAGCAAAAAGATGACTAGTGTGACTACATTCCATGAGCAAAGAAAAGAATGGTAGGAAACATCAGAGATGTAGAGGCAAGGACCAGATTGCTTACAGCCTTCTGGACCATACAAGGACTTCAGCCTCTATCCTATATAAAATGAGAGGTCTTTGGATGCTTCTTTTTGGGAGATTTATATGATCTGGTGTGCATTTTTAAATAGCACTTTTACATCTGTGTGGAGACTAGACTGTAAATGGGTGGGGGTAGAAGTTGCACGGTCGGTGAGGAAGCCATTGCTCAAGGCTTCAGGATGGGTGAAGGTGGCTTAGATTAGGGTGGTAGAAGGGGAAGCTGTGGGAAGTGGCCAGATTTGGGTTCTAGTCTAATGTTTCAATCTGTAGGATGTATGATGGATTAAATGTAAGTGGTAAGGGAAAAAGATCAGAATGACTTCTACATCTTGGCCTTTGTAAGTAGGTGAATGGTAGGTATTTAAGATGGAAAAGATTGAGTAGGGAGAAAAGAGGAGGAGCAGAACTAAGTTCTATTGTGAAATTATTAGGTTGAGACATTGGGAAACAATGTTAGACATTAGATCGGAAATATAGGGAGACAGATATAGAAGTCTGAAGTTCAACAAAGGGATTTGGGCTAGTGATGAAAATGTGGAGGGGTATCAAATTATAGATGGTATTTAAAATCATGGAGTTGGAAGGAATCAGCAAGAAATATACTTACAGAAAAGAAAAAAGATCTAGGATTGAGTCTGAAAATACTTCAATATTTAAGGGGCAGAAAGAGGAGGTACCTGAAAATGATGAGAAGTAAACAAGTAGCAAAGTGAAAAAACAAAAACAATAAACATGTTTAAAGTTGAAAGTAGGAAAATACTCCCATGCACTGTAATTATGAAGGAAGACTTCTCCGTAGAAGAAAATTTTGAATGTTGGGTGGAATTTGGAATTCCTGTCACTCTGGCCTCAGATATTTATAAGGGCAGGGGTTAACTACCATACTTTTTGATCAAGTATGATGGGAGCTTTATGATTCTTTGTGAAAAACTCATTTTCATTTCTTACATGATATTCAAAGTACATGTGAAGAGTGACCAAGAGATGGGTAATTCCTTGGTGTAGGCATTATATAGGTTCAGATTCACTTGAAGTTTCTTTGAATTTTCTAGCAGATTCCTCAAAGATGATAAGAAAGTGCTCTTATTTATTTCATGCCTTTCCATCACATTTTAATCTTCTCATATGCCATAGTGTCTGAAGGAAGTTGTTAGAAGATTTCGGGAGCCAGATTAAAAGAAGACTTTTAATCTGATACTAGACATCAGGCTCTAACTTCCACTTAAGTTCAGAGCACAGTGGTCCTGAGGCTTTCAGCACCATGAAGAGAGAAGCGGGTAGAATCAGCCTCATGTGTTGATGGAGCAGGGAAACCCAAGACCAGGAATTTGAACATAGCAAAATTCATACACACATGCGTGTGCATGTGTGCGCGCACACACACACACACACACACACACACACACACACACATATTCTTGCCTCAGTATTTGCCAGTCACAAAAACATTTAGAAAGTTGGCCAGTGAAAAGCTTTCTTTGTCAGTGAAAGCTTTCTTTCTAAAACACCAATACCTTTAGATTAAAATGTGATGAGAAATAAAATGAACACAGGCAAAGACATATAGACAAAATCCATTGAAGGCATAGATGCTGATATTATAATACTCTGCAAGTGAACAACTGACAGCTTTAAATCAATGTTTTCATAATTGTTTTATGTCTTTCTCTAATTAAAAATCCTCATTTTTCCAAATAATATTGACATACCAACATGTCTTACCTGAAACAGAAGGAAAAAAGTCCTCAGAATAGCCCAAATAGATAAACATATTTCATTACAAATACAAATGCAGCCACTTCATTGGCCAAAAGCAAACAATAACAACAAAAATCCCTCTTACCCAATGTTTAGACAAACTATTGCTGATGGGCCAAACAATAGCCCACCAGCTGTTGTTGTAGATAAAATTTTATTGGCTACTTATTTAAGTGTGGTCTGACTATTTTCACGCTACTGTGGTTGGGTTGAGTAGCTACAAGGGAGAATGTATGGCCCCAGAACATAAAACACTACCTGACTCTACAAAAAACATCACCAACTCCTATCTTAGAATTTCTCTTGGCATCTATATACTTCTATTTTACATACAGCTCTAACGAGTGGTATTATTTATTCTCCCAGATGGAATCAGTAAAAGAGAAGTGAACAAACATTTGTAAATGAAAGCATTAACCTTTCTTCCTCCCCTCCTCTGTAGCAGACATGGAGTATAATAATGGCCCTTGGCTAAGAGCTTAATTGAGTTCTCACTAGAACAATTACTTCAAACTTTCAGTTTTGAAACTAAGGATACAGCTCTAAAGAAGTATATGGCTTCCTTTCTAAATCCCTGAATAGCTTAAAAGATATCCAAGGCAATTAGGAAAAGCGTTAAACATTATCACACGTGATAAGGTAACTGACTGACTATGAAAAGGCTGGTACCTTGAAAAATTATGAAGCAGTTTGGAAAACATTTGTTTTTCTTCTCAATATAGATTTAGCCTACTGTCTGTGTTAATTAGTTTTATTCTTGGCACATATGTGTGAACGTGTCCAACAATTCTGATCTTTACTCTCTGAAAGTGTGAGAACAGAAACTGACAAGCTGAAGTTGATGAAGGTGGATACAAAGCAACAAAGACCTGATCTGATTAGAATGCACAGGTCACAGTGACCCCTCTCCCTGGTCTGTTCTGTGGACCTCGGGATGTTTACAGCCAATATCAATGATTTGGCTAAAGGCTTATGGAATTAACCCAGTTTAAGTGACTGCCTGGAGAAATATGTAAGGAGAAGAGGGGGACTGGATCCTTCAGTAAATTCACTGGTTAAATAATGTTGAACACCGTGAAGGATGGGTGGGGAATCTACCTAAAAAAAATAGGAATATCTTTGATAGCTGGAAACAGAAAAAGGGGAAAAAAGAGGACTCAAGCATAATAATTAGGAATTTGCCTATGACTTCTTAGGTGACTGCTCCCCAAGCTGGAAAAATCATATTTCATACCCAGCTTGAACTCTTTTCTTTGTTGTTTAGGAATAAATATGAAAGACTTTTAAATACAAAATGATTACCCGCGTTTTCAGTGGCAGAGTACGGTTTATTTGCTTCAGGATTACCTGACGATACGAGGCTGTTGTGCGTTTCATAAAACAGAGCCATCTTTTGTTAACCTGCCTGTCCTTGCTCTGTGTGACTTGCAGGAGCCTTCCTGGGCAACCAGCTACCAAGTACCCTGGGCAGGCTGCTGCGGTCGATGCCCCGGGGAACTTCTGCGCATGCTCAGCACCCTCTCGCGTGCACACCCCCCGCGGGCTCGGCCTGAAAAACTCGCTTCTGAAAAACTCCTGAGGAGACTGAAAAGGAAAAAGCTGTCCCCAGCTGAAATGGCCAAGCCTAAGCAGGGGTTTCAGGGTGAATGGCCAGCGCTTCCTCCCAGGTTTACTGCCATTGAGCCCGAGGTCACAGACACGTCTGAAGGCGCTCAGGTGCCCTGCATGCCTGTGGAGTGGTTCCTTACAGAAGATGCGAGCACGCGGAGGACTGGCCTGCAGCTCCCGCTCTGGCCACCCAGTAGGTAAGAACCACCATGGAGGTGGCCCCAACCTGTTCTTCCACAGACTATTAAACAAAACTGGAAATAAGGTTGACAGAAAATATGCAGCTTTTAAAATTTGTGTCCGCGTACCTGCCAGTCCTTAGCTAGCCCCAGAAATGCTGCACCAAATTTGTCCCTTCCCGTGCCTTTGAGACCATATGGTTTACCCCCAGATCCAGCTGCAGCTGGTCCTGTAGGTCCATGGTGATCCATGTCTTCTGGACTCGGGGCACCAGGAATGGGAGGGCAGAATCCTCCTCTCATGGGCCAGACCCATCTTCCGGGGCCTCCGCAAGTACCAGGGGCAGCAAGCACCGTTCCACTGGGCCCCGCTCCACCAGGAGTCTGGGGATCCCCAGCTCCGTGGCCTGTTGGGAGCCATTCTGAGCCCACTAGTCGAGAAAACTCCTGGTGAGGTTAAAGCAAGTTTGCGCGGTCTCTTGCCAATCAGATGATGACCGATATCCACCCCCACTCAGTTATTTCTGCCTGAGCTCTGACCCCTAAGGTCCCTTGTTGATCAATATCGGGAGTGACTTGTCCCCTTTTCCTGGCCCTGGTATGATGAGTGCACCTTGTGAAGGAACTTATTGTGGGAACTTCTTCTTTTGACTATGGGAACAGTCATTGTGTCTCCAGAAGGTCCTGTTTCCCTCCATACTTTCCCTTGAGCGATGAACAGGCTAATGACCCCTACTCATAAAAGACTGACCTTTACATGTACAATTCTGTTTCTACTGTTGCATTAGTCCAAGATGTTCATACAGCTCAGTCAACTAACCAAAAATGTCTCTCATGCCCTAGCTATTCTAGAAATCATAAAAGTAGACACAAAGGTAAATGCACTCGAAGAGGCTATTCTATGTATTGGAAATAAGCTAAACCCTTTAAAGGTATGGTTGGCTCTCTGGTGCTGTAAAGAATATAACTGGAAAATCAAGTCTTGCCTGGAGACAAAGAGCCTAACCTAGAGAGAAGGACAGAAGATAAGTCAGTACATACTGGTGTATAGCAGCCCCTTCCCTAAGGCCTACATTGCACAAACACCTTCCCTTCCCCTGGCAGCTGTGATGAGGATGGATAAGAGGATCTACAAACCTATGACTTAATCTTAGCGTTATGAAAATGTGAACACCTTGTTATTTTCTTAGCTACTCAACCTCACTATAATTGGGGCAGTTCTGCAAGAAGACTTCTGTAAAACCTGTTTCTGTACGTTTTCCAAAAACATCGTATGACAAAGAGCTATCCATTGTAAAAATTCCATTTCCTGATGCCATGTTAACATTTGACCTATAAATAAAGACACCAAAACCGACAGGACGGAGATGCCTGCCTGGTGACCAGAAGGGATCTCGGGGCTCTCTCCCTCTCTCCCTCGCCAACACCGTCCATCCTTCAGGGACCCCTGGACCTGCCGGAGCCGGCCTCCGACAGTGGCCTGCCCCTGCAGAGTGGTATTCCACACCAGAACTGTACCCCCTCCCTATAATCCTTCTCAAGTGCCTTCAGGACTTTCTGTTGCTCCCCTGATGCCTGGTGGCCCCATTATTACCATTAAGTTACAGAGCACAAAGAGATGATGCTTTGCTTTCTGAAGTGTGTGTGTGTGTGTGTGTGTGTGTGTGTGTGTGTGTGTGTACATGAATGCATATAAGAATCCTTGGTTTCACTCTTCTTAGGTCATTCATGAAAGCATAAGTCTTGAACCTATCAGAGAAGATATCTGCCTCTTGGACACTGATGGGTAGTATAGCAGATGTATACAATCACATAAAAATGCAAAAGAAAAAGCAATTCACAGCTCTGTAAAGTGTAGATAACTAGATTGCTGATACCAATGCAAATGTCTGTTGTCCATATATATGCAAATCACTTCTGTCTAGAGGAAGGACAACTGGTTATTCTACTGCCACCTCCTACCACTTCTACCCTCGCATTAAAAAAAAAAGTTTTGTATCTATTTGTAAATCCATTTTGGCATTCATGATTAACATAGAGATGTGTGGCACTTTATATTTTCCTTTGAACTAATTATAGCATCTTACTGGAGTCTTCTCTAATTAACCAGTGAGATTAAAAAATACATTTTGACCTGCATTCAATTTACATTTTTATAATTGTCATGGTTGCTAAAAGATAAACTGAGGTATATTAAAATTTTTGAGAGTTTATTTGAGCAAGAATCTGCTTGAACCAGCAGTGCCGAACCACAAGTGTTTGGGAGCTCTTCACCAACAGCTAAGAAGAGACTCTAGATGAAAGGTGGAAATAAAGCAAGGAAATGATTGATTAGCTGTAGCTTTTCAGTCTTTTGGGTTGTTTGTGATTGGTTATTCTTAGGCTCTTATTTCATAATTTTGAGGCATTTTAAGGATTTAAATGGTTTTTGTTTATATATGTCTCTGGCATTACAGCACATCAGTCGAATAACCTCTTTGTTTAATTAATTTCACATGGTTTTATCTTTTTGTTTTAATTTTATTTAATGGTTGTAATCCCATTTGAAAAACACCAACTCAGGGGCACCTGTGTGTCTCAGTTGGTTAAGAGTCCAACTTCAGCTCAGGTCATGATCTCAAGGTTCGTGGGTTTGAGCCCCTCGTCTGGTTCTGTGCTGACAGCTAGCTCAGAGCCTGGAGCCTGCTTCACATTCTGTATCTCCCTCTGTCTCTGACCCTCCCCTGCTCACGCTGTCTCTCTCTCTCTCAGAAATAAATTAAAAAAAAAATTAAAGAAATTTTAAAAACATTAAAAAAATTAAAAAAATAAAAACACCAACTCCATAGGGAATAAAATCCTATCCATCTGCTATCCATCTGTCCATCCTTGGTAGTAATGGTGGGAAGATGACAAGGTGGAAAAGGCAAATGTGGCCTACTTATGTCTCTCTCTGACTTGCCTTGTGGAGGGAGAATGCAATTTCCTGTCCAGAGCCCTAAATGTGGAGCAGCCCTTGGAGGGACTCGAAGCTCCACCATGAGAAGGAACACAACACGCTGAGAATTAACAATCAAGCAGGCAGCTCTGGAAATACACACAGGAAGAAATTCCAATTCCCTCTTGTACACTGAGGGACGAGGATCTCCAAGAAATTAACGAATAGGGAAGGCAGATACTTGGATTACGCATGCATTGAGAATTACACGTGTGCTCTACTGAGTCATTTGTGAACCTCATTTAACCTTCATTAAAAACACATAGAGCAAATTTGTTTATCCCTTTCTGCAGATTTGGAAACCGGTGCTAGAAAACATTGAACACAAATGAAATCCCAAATAGGAAGTAAAAATAAAGTCACAATTTCATGCATTAACAGTAAATCTCTCATGATAGTACCTGGGGCCCTTAGTGCACTTTCCCAGAAATGTTCAGTCAGATCTGTCACACACATACCTCTGGGCCCAGCACTTTTACAGTCATGCTGTGCCAGTGATTCTACTTATGCCCTTCCTGTGGCTTCAATACTCCGTGATAGTATTTGCTGCTGCTACCATTGTCCTATTGCTTTCTTCTTGTGTAGGAAGAAACACTGTGCGAGTATTATGTTGCATTCATCGTTCTTCCACTGGGTCAAGACATCTGCACCAAATGCAAAAATGTAGTGCCGGTCCTGGCACTGGCAAGCAGGCGGGTACTGAGGCCTTCAAAACCAGTCAGACTGCAGCTGATGCTGGCAGTGTGGATTCCCACCAAAGAGGAATCAATGACTCTGTCAAAAATTTTTTTTCTGAAGGAAGAAAAGGTCTTTGACTCACCTTCTTACCACACTGAGATAATAGTGTGATAAAACTGCTTCCTTGAGTCTTTCACAGAGATTTTGAATGAAAATTATTCATTATATAGGTTCATAGGGCTTGTTTATTTTTTACACATAATAACTTTCCATATATTCAAAGTTGGGCATAATGCCATGCGGAGCTGAGCTGGGGAATGAATGATTTGAGGGGCAGAAATCATGCCATAATTCTCTTGAGTCATTTAGTCTAAAAGAAAATACCTTATATAGCTCAACATCTCCTAAGAGTATAACTGAATTACAGTTCACTGTATTAAAATTGATTCATTCCATAATCCTAAAGCATTAAAAAGGCACACTTCTGGTCAGTAGACTGTTTAAAATAACAAGAAAGTGTGTACGTTTTTCAAACTTAAACTTAAATGGTTTTAATAAACTAAAGTCTTGCTGCTTGAAACAATAAGCTTCTGTCATTGGGAAATCAGTCATAAGGAACACCTCTTTCATTGAAGATTCTGGATCATGAAGCATCAGTAGAAAACAGGAATAGCATCATATTTATTTTCACAATGTTCGCCTCAAAGTAGAAGTCCAATGTTCAATCGATTCCTGAATTTGGAAGAAGAATACTAGTTCAAATAATTGAGGGAAAACATAATTAAATATAAGCCTTCAATATGTGGCTATATTAAACCATGTCTGCTCAAGCTGTGAAGAGAATAGTGGAAATTATCCCAGTGACCAGAGCCTATATTCTGAGAGAGCTGGAAGGAAAGAAGCAAGCGCTTCCACAGGAAAAGCAAACCCTACTGCCAGATGCAATAGATTGGAACTGTTTGGCGGGGTGATTCATCAGGTATTACATTCCCATGTGACAGGGGAGTGAAAAAGCTTAACTTTTGCCCAGGAATACATCCTTTTCCGAAGACCCTAAGATTGATACATGATGGCTTGAGGGCTAAGAACAAAAGAGGCAGCAGGTCAGCAAACTGTAGCCAGTGAACTAAACCCTACCTGTGGAGTGTGACTGTTTTTTAAAGAAAATGGAATTGGAACATAACCATGCCCATTTATTTACATATCATCTGTTGTTGCAGCAAGGGTAGAGCTTATTGATTGCCAGAGACCCTGTGGTCCTTTAGAGAAAATGTTTGCCAACCCCTCCCTTAGTATAGCAAGTAAAAGTGTGAAACCTACATTGTGAGTGAAAGACTTATCTAGAAACCTCCGAATTAACAATCCTTAGCAAAGGTCACTCTATGTAGATTTTGGCCTTAGAACCAGGTAACTAGACTTTGGGGAATAAACTGGCTAACTTCACTTTAACTCAAGCTTATCCCACCAGGTACCAGAAATTTCCCTTGCTCTCCTCTCAACAGTAAATCAAGTATTTCTGGTTATATGCTGTTTTTTATTCAAATCTGTTTGGGTGAAGGGGTACCTTGTTGCTCTGAAAATGATTGCAGTCGAATACACTAATGTTGTTAAGTTGAGCATTCCCTGCAAGGTGATAGCTGTCAAAGATAAAATGGATAGTATCTTAATCAGCTCAGGCTGCCATGGCCAAATCCCATTAACTGCATGGCTTAAAGGACAGAAATTTATTTCTCACAGTGCTGGAGTCTAGAAAGTCCTAATCAGAGTGCTAGCCAATTCAGGACCTGATGAGAGAGCTCTTTTCCTGGTTTGTACTTAGCTGTCTTTTCACTGCATTCTCACATAAATGTTTCTTTTTGCATGTGCATGGGAAGGGAACCAATCAGCTTTCTGCTGTCTTTTTTTTTTTTTTTAATGAAGGTGCTAATCCTATCACAAGTTCTCCACCTTCGCAACCTCAGAAAATAGCATCTGCAGGATGTTTTCACAAGTCAGATCAAATTGTAGTTCAAGCTTGCTTTAAAAAGCAATTACTACAAAGTTTATTTTCTCCCTTTAAGTTTGTTGATAGTCGTTGATTATTATTTTGGTTGGCAGATACTCTGCACTAACTTAGGTCTCTGTCATTATTTATTAATAGATTTTTTCCTCAACTGAGTACATGAATTCATTCTAGATATAAAAAGAGGAACTGCAATTGTCAAAGTACTTTTCTGCTATGTATTAAACATACATATTTACTTACAGTGTCAATGCTCTACTTTTGAGATAGTTTTAAATTAGTCTATTTTTTATAATATCTACATGCAGAATTTTTATTTAATTTTTTCTAAAAGTGGTTTAACTTAATCTAACCTTTCATTAAAGATGACTCTGATAAAAAAAAAATCATAAATGTGAAGAAATCTTTTTAGTAGGTGAAAGTGTAGCCGACTTTCTCCTGTAGCCCCAACATGAATGACAGCATATGGATCAGGAATTTCTATCCATCTCTTGAATGTAATCAAAAAGACACTGAGATACGGAGTCAATGAGCTCTGGGGAGCCAAGCGCATGAACAAAAGCCAAGTTAAAAAAGCAAAACAGACCACACTTCTAAATAAAGGCATGAAGGAGACCATTTTGCCCAAAGGATCCTGAAACAGCAAGCCTGGTTGCAGACAGAAGCGTTGTTTCCAATGACAGTCCCCAAAAGACCTGATTGTGTTTATCCAAACCTCTGTAATACACTTCTCTTTTTGTTTGAGGACTCAACAGGTTTCGGTTCCTCGCAATCAATGATCTCTGTCTAGAATAGAAATTAGTACCTACGATACCATAGCAAGATAAAGATTCTCGATGGTATGAGTTTGGCTAACGTTTGGAGAAAGCAGGGAAGGGAAAGGCTGGAAGAGCTAGGATATTGTCTGTAGGATACATTGGGGACTTACCTAATTAATGTATTTACTGTAACGTGATGGGATTTAAGTCAGACCACTGGAAAAATTGGGAGTACTAGGATGCAGAATATAAGGTTACTGTAGGTATTTCTAATGGCCTTAAATAAAGTATTAGTAAGGGAAAGATTTGCTGTAGTCCAAGGTGAACCCTACTGAGTGTTGAGAACGTAAAGCAGAATGCTCACACTAGTGTAAAAGCACATAGTCTTGTCATCAGGAGAAAGATGAAGGGCCCAAGAGTAAGGGTGACTCTGCAGTGGCGGGAGAGAGTGTGGTGTTTTGTCCTGTGGGGAAAATATCTGTTAAAGATTGCCAGAAGAATCAGGGATTTAGGGACTCAGGGAGTCAAATGGATCCAAGAGTCAGGGAAAAGACATTTAAAAAGCAAGTCTGGTGCAGGGGCGCCTGGGTAGCTCATTCGATTAAGCATCGCACTCTTGGTTTCAGCGCAAGTCCTGATCTCACAGTTCATGAGATCGAGCCCTGCATCGGGTTCTGTGCTGGCAGTGCGGAGCCTGCTTGGGATTTTCTCTCTCTGTCAATCTCTGCCCCTCCCCTGCTTGTGCTCTGTCTCTTTCTCTCAAAATAAATAAACGTAATTAAAAAACCTAAAAATAAAAAAGCAAATCTGGTTGAAATTACAAAGCTGGCATAGCTACAAAGAGACCACACTAAGCCTTCTTGTTTACATCCTCTTCGTTTGTTATTCATTAATTCCTATGTGTTTTCTTATAATTATTACAAGTAAATTGTTTACAAATAAAACTGGAGTTAAGTGCTTTTTAAAAAAGAAATCAGAGTTCAGAATAAATGTTCTATCCCACAGAGTCCTAGAGAAGAGAACAAAGTCACAGGAAAGATTAAGTGACATCTGGAAAAGTAGGTCAAAACATGGGGTGTAGAAGAGGAGAATGAGATGAGAAGGATACAGGATTTAACCTCATAAATAGGGGCGCCTGGGTGGCTTAGTCAGTTAAGCATCCGACTTTCGCTTAGGTCATGATCTCGCGGTTCGTGGGCTCGAGCCCCGCGTCGGGCTCTGTGCTGACTGCCAGCTCAGAGCCTGGAGCCTGTTTCAGTCTGTGACTCCCTCTCTCTCTGACCCTCCCCTGCTCACGCTGTCTCTCTCTCTCTTCTAGAAATAAATAAAAACCTTAAAAAAAATTAAACCTCATAAATAGTCCAGATATATTAACTGGCAAGAAACTCCTGTTTTTCCTATGAAAAGTGTGGCAGAAAGCAAAGGGGCAGGAGCTTGGAGGAGAGAGTTGAAGGAACAAGAAACTAATATTAAAGCAGTTCAGAAGATAGGAGAGGCAGAAGCTGCATTCATTAGTCTCCAAAGTATACTTTTAGCAAGTGTTGTTCTCTCCTTTGGGACAGTTCTAAATATCTGATATCCGAGGGAAACACCTATACTTTTTTTTTTTTTTTGAAACTTTAATCTCTCACTAAAATGAAATTTGAAAGAAATAACTGTTTTTCTTCTCTGAAAATTCACAAGTAAAACAATTACATAGTTACTCTGTACTGATTAAGCCTACTTTCAAAAGTTTAGGGTTTTTCTCTTCCTTTCATTGTATAAGATAATCTCTCACTTGATAGTGCTTAAATTGGGTCAGAAGATAAACCTTGCCAAAAAAAAAAAAGGGAAAGAAAAAGAAAGGGCTTTTATTTAGGCTCTGACATAATTCATTTTATTTGCAACCATACATGAATGATGAAACCCAGACTTATAAATGCACTTTTATATGGCTGTCAAGAAACACAAACACAGCCACTATTTATCTGATGACATTGGAGAGAAATGCAGTTCCCAAATGATGTGAGGTTAAATCTTCAAAGATGAGGTGAATTGTAAAGGGAAGCACTTAACTGGTGAAACCAATCAGCGTAGACAAGCAATCAAAGCAGCATTGTCACTTTTTCTTCCTTGAGAAAAAGGTTTATCCTGCTGGGCTTTGGGGACAAAGTATCTTAATTATTACATCAAATGCTTACTCCACTTTGCCTGTCTACAAATCATTAAGTCACCATGTGACATGAATCTGATTGTTGGCGATTCTAAGCAATGTCAACTCAAATATCCCTTTGTATTTACTACCCTGTATTATTTTTTTTTTAAAGAGTTCAGGACACATCAGGCTTCTTTAGCATTTAAAAAAAAAATGTTTGTTTGTTTATTTACTTATTTATTTATTTGAGAGAGAGAGAGCCAGCAGGGGAGGGGGCAGAGAGAGAGGGAGACAGAGAATCCCAAGCAGGCTCTGGAGCTTGAACTCACGAACCCTGAAATCATGACCTGAGCCAAAGCCAAGAGTGGGGTGCTTAACTGACAGCTACCCCGGCGCCCCTACCCTGTATTTTTTGTGTCTGCTCACTTACTACCTTCCTCCCCTGTAAGTGTAAACTCTTTGAGGACAAGGATCAATCTAATGCAGTTATGTCCCAAGTGTGGTTCCAGGACCACCAGCAGCCGCGTTACCCGGGAAGTGACTTGAAATGCAAATTCTCAGGCCTGAGCCCAGACCCTGAGCCCAAGACTCTGCTTTAAAGAGTCCTCTTGGTGCTTCAGATACCGACGGATGGTTTTGAGAGCCACTAATGATGAATCACATTCAGGCACCACGCGCAATGCCTGGCAGAGGGTAGGCTCCGGCAGAGAAAATGAGGTCTATGGGAGACCTATCCTGTGCTGCTTTCAGCACGTTTATAACATACAGTGTCCCGCTGCCCTAAATCCCATACAGAAAGGTAGGTATAAGCCTGTCTACACTAGCGAACCATATTACTCCTCTTTGAGATCTTTTCAATATTAAAAAAAAAAAAATACTAGCCTGCGTGGTTTCGATGGTTAAGCTTCTGACTCTTGACTTTGGCTCATGTCATGATCTTAGGGTTCATAGGTTCAAGGCCCGCATCGGGCTCTGCACTGACAGCAGAATGTGCTTGAGATTCTCCCTCTCTCTGCCCCTTCCCTGCTTACACTCTCTCTGTCTCTGTTTCTAAACGAACAAACTAGAAATGGAAATACCTATTGTCTTATGCAGAATTCATTTCAACTTCAGTTGAGAACAGGGGCATCAGGGAAAGACTCTGATTTAGGTTACAATTCTTTTGCTCCATAACATCCTAAATTGCATCAGGACATTTTCTAGACTTTCTCCTTTCTTTCATTGTGTGCTCCTTAATGGCAACTACTGTGCTCATTTCTTAGACCTCAAAAGCCCAGAACTATAAGTAGCCTGTGGTAGATATCCACTATATATTAAATGAAGGAATGAGTGAATGAGCCCTATAGAAAATCAACTTTCCATTGACAATTGCCTAGTTCTGAAGTTTATAGAAAAACCCTTCGGGAATAAGTTCCATCTTCAGAATCCCCTCCTCTGATGCAAGCTGAAAAGTTTTAAACCCATTCACATTAGATAGTGCTTACTCTCAAACTGTTCAGTCGCCCTTTGCTGAGAAAATACAACATGCTGTAGTTCTAGGGATCAAAAGTGTTTACGAACAAGGTTATCATAATTATGTCCATTCTCTTCAAGACAATCAGCTACTTGAAAGTATTAAGCCAAGAGTTGAAAAACAACACCTATGGGGCATCTGGGTGGCTCAGTCAGTTAAGCATCCAACTTCGGCTCAGGTCATGATCTCATAGTCCATGGGTTCGAGCCCCACGTCGGGCTCTGTGCTGACAGCTCAGAGCCTGGAGCCTGCTTCAGATTGTGTGTCTCCCTCTCTCTCTGCCCCTCCCTCACTCGCTTTCTGTCTCTATCAAAATAAAATAAAGACATAAAAATTTTTTTTAAAAAGAAAAACATCACCTATTCACAGAAGTATAACTTTATGGGTGATGTTAAGTCACTAAGAAATAAGATAGGTAAGCTACAGACACCTAGATGGCCATGTTTTTATTTTAGGTTTGAGTGAAAATGTTCACACCAGCTCCTTGGTTAAATGAGACCAAGAACAACAACCACTATACTTAGTAAAAAGACACAATACTCTGACTCTTCCTGTCTTCCCAACTATTCATACTTGAAGGAATAGAAAGGGGCTTCAAAGGCCTGGATACACTCTTTTCAAAACCACCCTTCTATATTGCAGAATATAGAAAATATTCACTAGCATAGAAAATTCTTTGATCTACAGAATTTCATTGAGCATAACTTCAGAATACAGTCTCACAAATTTGTATAATTAATTCTGATTATTCACTCTCACTCTAAACACCAATTTTACTTTTCTAATATCTGGAGAGCATCTTTCTTATTTCACAACATATAAAATAAAACCTATGCAAAACAATGCATTTTTTTCCAGTTATATTATTCTTTACTATTGATGAATACAAATATTTTTCAGAGTCGTATCTATGACTTATTCATGTGCTATAGAAAATGGTACCTGCATGGGCACCTGGGTGGCTCATTTGGTTAAGCATCTGACTTTGGCTAAGGTCATGACCTCGTGGTTCATGGGTTCAAGCTCCACATCAGGCTCTGTGCTAACAGCTCAGAGCGTGAAGCCTGCTTTGGATTCTGTGTTTCCCTCTCTCTCTCTCTCTCTCTCTCTCTCTCTCTCTCTCTCTCTCTGTCTCAAAAATAAATAAACATTAAAAAAAAAGAAGAAAGAAAATGACCCTGGCAAAAGGATCTTTTGTTGCTAAACTCTTTCCAAAATCCTACCTCTCCTATCTCTAATTATATTTAAGTTCATCCTGTAATTAAATGACCCTGTAAATAAAATGTAAGAAAAGCCAAATTCCTTTTCTCAAGCCTGATGAAAATTCTGCTTATTCTTTAAGTAGCCGAATTTGTGGAAATGCCTCCCATTTTATTGATACCCTCTTCTTATTAAGTCCATGGCTGTAGGTACCACCTAGACGCTGATGATTCACAAATGTATGCATCATCCCTCCTGAGTTCCAGGCCCATACAATTCATGTGCCACTGGATATCTCAATGTAGCTTTCAAAACTCTTCCATATTCCTACAACTTAATTTATAATTTTCTCTCTCAAAACCCATTCCTGCTACTCAAGTCTTTCCATATATGGTTTGTAATTCAAAGTCTGGTTACCTTCTTACCCTTTATAGCCAAACCATTTCCCAAATCTTCCTCATCCTAACTAACTATATTTCAAATCTATCTACTTGACTCTATCTCCTCCACCACCACCACTTTTATCTCTGACCTGCATCACTGCAGTCGCCACTTAAATGGCCCCACTTCCCGCACTTGAATCTTGCAAGCCAGCAGCCTGCCTAGATATCTATAACCACAAATCCAATCATGTCAGTCCAAAATTGTAACCTGCCCATGGTGTCCTATGCCTTTACAACGAGGTTGTATATTTTTACCATGATCCATAAGACCTTGCTTAAAATCTTAACTCTTTTCCAAGGCCTAGAAGGCATTCCCTCTCTGGTTTTATCTCCTGCCTGCCAGCTCTGCAATCTCTGTGACCTAGCCAAACTGGTCCTCATTTGGTCAGTTAAGCCGAATGGGTGCCCCACCTTAGCATCTTAACTCCGACTGCTAACTCTGACTAGAATGCGTTTTCACATTCATTCCCTTTCAATCAGCTTCAACTTAAATATCACTTTCTCAAAGCTTTTGTGTCAGGTTGTATTTTCTTCCCCGGGGGGGGGGGGGTGGCCACAGAATAGCAATATTGTCATTTTGTATGTTTTCTCGGAAGCTTTCTCTTGTCCGTCATGAGTTGGAGTCTCTTTCCCCTCCTCTTCAAACTTGGCTGGCTGTGGCTTCTCCAGTCAGTGTGGCAACAGTGTGACTTCAGAGACTAAGCCATTAAAGAGATGCAGCTTCTGCCTAGTACTTTCTTGGGTTGCCTTTGGAACTCATGCATGATGCTGTGAGGAAGCCCAAGCACATGCAGAGGCTGCAGGTAGGTGTTCTGGCCAGCTGGACCAACTAAGATCTTAGCTAACAGCCAGCACTGAGCACCACACAGACCAATGAATGTTCTTCAGATAATTCCGGCCTCTGTGCTCTGAGTTCTCCAGCTGAATCCTCAGATATCAAAGGGGAAAAACCAGTCATCACACGGTACTCTTTTTGAATGCTTGACTCACTGAATCTGTAAGCATAATAGTGCTTGTTTGGTGCACTAAATGTGAAGATTGTTTGTTGTGCCTAGTGACTGGAGGCTATATCTATCTATCTCCCCTGCTCCTTCCTTGACAACTAGGTCCTACTGTCATAGACATCTCCGCTTACTTTTCACTATGTCTTTAATGTCTGTCTTCTCTTTTACCTTACAAGTTTGATGAGGATATGGGTTTTATCAGCTTGTTTACTGCTATATTCACAGGGTAGATATTCAGTAAATACTTGTAAAATTATTGAATAAAACTCTCTTAAAATATTTAAAGAAAGAGGAGCCTAGCATTCAGAAATTCAAAAAGAAGCTACAAGGAGGAGCAGAGAAATTATTTTCAATAAATCCTTTAGGAACAAACAAAGGTAAAAGGCTATAATGCTGTGTTTTGGAATTACATGTTGGTAGTATTTGTATCTCTGAGACAGGAGGAAGCTAAGTAATAAGTAAGATGGGATACAGCATATATTTTGACATAGAGCAGAACCAAGACCATAAAACCCTGAGAATTGGGGGAAAAATGGAAAACATGTTAGTAAGTTTAAAAAAAAAAAAAAAAAAAGGCGACCCAAAGCTTTTAAAAGTCAAATATCCAAGTGGTTGTATCACTAGAAAAACTGAAAAAAAAGAAAAAAGGACAAAAGGGTGTGGAGGAAAGAACCAGTATCAGAACACTTGTCAGTGGCTCTAAAAAACAAGATCAAAAACTATTCACAGTTAGATTGAGGCCAAGAGACAGAAACAGGCATCAAAGAGCTTCGCTGCCTGAACGCTGTCTTCAACAAAGGAAACAAATTATAAATATTTCATTGACATTGACATGGATAGAGACCTTAACGGTTTCTTCTATATCAAATTTGGTAAATCAAAATTAATGATGGAGCTCTCTTTTCTAATGATGTCAGATGGGAAAGTTATACAGGTAAGTTCTCTAATACTATTTTCACGACCAGGTCATCAGGGCTTCAAACCTGATTTTCCCTTTTGTTGAATTTTTCAGGATTCTAATGCTCAAGATACATTAAGTCAGTTTGTGTTGTGATATACAGTTATATGCTTGTCAAATTGATTTAATAGAGTATCTAGAATAAAAGAAAACATGCATATAAAAAAGAAATGGGTGGATGTTCATACTTTATGTTATTAAGAAAACGTTGATAAAACTATTTTCATGGCCACTTTAAAATCTCAGTGGAATTAAAAACTGGATAAATAAAAAATCATAGTTTAAAATCTATAAAGGGAAATCAGCATTTGTTCTAGAGAATGAAAGGTGAACAATGAGGTATTACAAGGACTAGTGCAAAAATAGATTTGTTTTAACTAATGTAGAGGAAAAGACACAATAAATTCTCTAAAATGTTATTTCAGAACCAAGCACTTTAAGATAATAAAATGCCCAGTCAAATGGGTTGTTCTGAAAGATGTCTACAGCGAATAGAAAAAGCCAGCAAAGCTTTACTATAAGCATCTGTAAGATAATGTATTAAGCAAAAAGTAATCCAGATCCCATTTACAATCTACTTGGGTCTTCCCAATCAGAAAGTCTTCCAAAACACCACACTGAAAAAGGACCCAGGCATACAGCCTTTATTCAAAAACTAATTCCTGAACTGCCCAAATCAATCTCTCAGTTCATCCAGTCTTGCTTGAATTTTCCAGCAATGAACCCAAGTATTCATTTACCCATATGGTAGTGCTTCAGCATTCAGATTTGACAACCTGAGCTAGCTCCAGCTAAAATCCTGCCCATCTGCCCACTGCAAAGCATCACCAGTGAACTTCCTCATATCTATTTTGGCTAGATGTGGCTTTTCTCTAAGGGCAGCCCCCTACCAGGTGTAGGGTATCTCACAGGAAGGGCTGGACATAATGTCCTGCAGAGGTCACAAGGACAAATAAAGCAATGGAGCAATGGGCATTATTATCAACATGTATTATAGGAATTTTTTTTTTACTCGAAATACGTTTCATTTTATGTAATGAAGACAAAAGGAAAATTAAGATTTACCTTGCTGAAATTTGCTTGTGTACATCCTTTCTATATAGCATCAATGCCAGAAAAAAAAAGCTGACTTTTGCCTAATTTATGTTTATATTGCATGAATATAGATGTTACCATCCTTATTTTTGAGCAATTACATTGCATCACTGCAGAATATTCTTGGTTTAAATTGCAGTATTGTCAAATTAGCAAGAACATAAATAGGCAAGAATAGCACTGAAATCGTTAAGCATATACTTTCTAAATTACAATATGTGCGATAATATGTACATTCTTTGGGAAATGCGGGTATCATATAACTGAAAAATGGCAATTGAATATAAATATCTTATGTCTTTCTGTGTCTTTTAACTCCTCTTGCAGAACACGACTATCTAAACAACTGATCTTCATGGTTTATAATTACAAAGTGCCATATGCCTTTCTTTTAATTAAAATCATTTCCATATTATATCTGTTCTGTTTTATTAAAACCAAAAAGAAAAAAGAAAAAAAGAGCCTGACTGAATGGAGTGTGAGATTAACACACAGGCATAACTTAATTCTGCATGAGATCACTCATTTCTATGAACTGTTTTTGTTTTTTTTTTTTAATTCTGTAGAATATCAGCAAAACCTGTCTGAATCAGAGGTGTCTGTGATGGAATGCTACAATTCCCTTTACATTCATGGTGTCCCAAACACAACAAAGGCAGATTTTTAAAACAGGTTGAGACCATTTATTAACGCCTTTAATCTACACGTTTTCAAACTTACTTCCATTTGGTGCATAGCATGCTTTTGCCATCTACTGGAACAGGGATATACTGCAGTGGCAATAATTTCTGCAGCAGTAAGATGGGAAACAATGGTGATTAAACCAGGTCAAGCAGACATTTTAAAGATAATTTCTCAGGGCTCTGAGAAGAGTAAACATTCACTTTCAAGAATTGTTGGGAAATGATCTTCCAAAATTGGAGAACTTCATGGATACCTGAAACCTTTCCTTTATCATAAGATTCCTTTCTCTTTCTAAAGGCTCCTTTAAAATGCAAGTATGTCTGTCTTAAATGTGCAACATTATAATGAGACAGGAGAAGAAAGTGTTGACTCCCAGAATCTGGATGCTTAGATAATAGAGGGGAAAATCAGACTTAATCACTTTCACTAAACAGTAATTTTTGCTAAAGATTAATTCTGAATTTTCCCTTAAATATGATCAGTCTGAAAATGTCTTCTTTATTTGAGAGTTTTCCCATGGTTTTCTTACATTTAGAGACCACCGTTAACATTCCACTGCATTTTTAATTTATAATAGCATTTTAATCTTAAAATTCTCTGAAGTTGGTAGATTCAACATTATTACCATCATCTGAATGGTTTGAAAACTGAAGCTGAGAGAATTATAGCAGGCTGACTCAAGATGGCCTCCAATGATATTCATGCCCTTGGGTAATTCTCTCCTTTTGACTATGGGCTAGACCTAGAGACATGCCTCTAAAAATAGCATACAACAGAAGAATGGAATGTCACGCGTGAGACTGAGTTATAAAAGACTTGATTTCTTTCTTTCTGTCTCCCTCTCTTTCTTCCTCTGGCTCTTCTTATTGGCTCATTCTAATGAAGCAGCCACCATATTGTGAGCTGACCTATAGAGAAGCCACAAGGAATGAAAGAATGCCTCTGACCAACAGCCAGTGAGACAGTGAGGCCCTCAGTCCAGCAAACCATGGAACCTGAATCCAGCCAAAAGCACGTGAGTAAACTTTATAGGGGATCTTTCCCCATAAAGAACTTTGAGGTGACTCAGCTCTAGAATCATCTTGCTTAAAGTACTGTGAAGGACTGTGAACCAAAGAACCCAGCTATGTTACACACAGATGTTTCATGCATGGAAACCATTTAAATCATAAATGTGCTTTTAATTCTAACCTAATAAGTTTTAGGGAAATTTGGTAAGCAGCAATTGGTAATTAAAACAAGAATGGTAAGTGATATCCAATAGATATCAGACTGACTAACGGTATAAAGGGAATAAACACTGTTATTTCAGTAAGTCAACCAAAAGTCTCATCACAGTAAATTCAAAATTATGCAAGAACAAAAGAAACAAGTGATGGGATGCAGCAAAAGTTTACTGAACACCTAATCTTTGAAAAGGCCTATATTAGGTAAATAAAAAAAATAATATTGATAGGGAAAAATCTGTTACAAGATGGCCACAGGACTGATAAGGAAATACCTATCACTTATCAAAGGCTCTCTCTTCCAGGTTCTTCTTTCCACACTGCTTTCCTCATGCATTAATGAGGAATGTGGAAGTAACGGGCTATAAATCACTCCCTCTGCTGATGCTCTGGGCTCAAACCTCTGGAGAATGATCTCCTCTGAGCCCACCCATGTAAAATAAATCTCCTCCCTTCCAAGATCTCCAAGTGCTGCTTGGTTATTCCACCAGTGATCCAGACCAGATTTCCACAACGATACTAAATGGGAACTGTTATAGACTGAATGTTTGCATCCCCCTAAAATTCATATGTTGAAATCTAATCCCCAGTGTGATAGTATTTGGAGGTGGGCCTTCGGGAGGTGGTGAGGTCATGAGGTTAGAGCCCTCATAATGGGATTTGTATCCTTATAAAAGAGACCACAGGGAGCTCCTTTGCCCTTTCCTCTATGTGACATTTTAAGGAAAAATCAGCTGTCTGTGAACCAGGAAGTGGGACCTTACCAGACACCAAATCTGTCTGCTACCTTAATCTTGGACTTTTTATCCTTCAGAACTGTAAGAAAAGAAATTGTGTTATTTATAAGCCACCTATTCTACAGTAGTTTTGTTATAGCAGCACAAATAGAGACCGGAAATAATATAGGTAAAAATGAATTAATATAAAGATTGATGTGAAGGATATAAATAATGATGCTAATGTTAGGAGGGCTCAATGAAGAATATTCTCCCTGGATAAAGGTTGAAGGGGACATTATTGAATAGGCAGCTTTTGAAATAGGCCTTGTAAGAAAGCCTAGGATTTCAAATGGGGAGGAATTTTGTGTAAGAGTCCAAACATGAGAAAATATACAGAAGTGAGAAAATAGGGCATATTTAAGTAAGAATAAGTGGTTCATACATGGAAAGATCTGAGGTAATAGTCTGCAGCAGTCAAATGTATGACTGGAGTCCTGAAACCAGGTCCCAGGAAGTTTGCACTTAACTAATTCTTCAAGGACCTATTGAAATTGTTTGAGAAAGAGGAGCTTCTAAATAAGACCAAATTAGTATTAAGGTGCCTAGGTGATTCAGTCAGTTAAGCTTCTGACTTGGTTTCCACTCAGGTCATGATCTCATGTTTCATGAGATCGGGCCCTACATCAGGCTCTCTGCTGACAGCTCAGAGCCTGCTTGAGATTCTCCCGCTCTCTCTGCCCTTCCCCTGCTCATGCTATCTCTGCCTCTCAAATAAATAAACTTAAAAAAAAGACCAAATTAGAATCTTAAAATAATTATTTTGCAATAAAATGAAGGATGGATCCAGCTGCTATCAACAAAAAATTGTGAAAGACTTTGAAATGGACCCACCAAATTACTAGATGACTAGGATCCATGGGCCAGATTGGGACAGTGATCAATTTTTGTATAGCATTAGAGCTACGAATGTTTTTGCAGTTGTAAAAGGTTGTAAAATGAAACAAAACCAAACTGGGCTAAAAAAGTGATGAAGAGTATGTGTGGCCTATAAAGTCTAATATCTGGTCCTTCACAGAAAAGGTTTGCCAACCTCTAGTCTAAAGAACATCCATCCTCCTACCTTCTGAAGCTAAGAGATTGGCATTTTTCATGGTATTTTGAGGTATTTTACAAGTCTACAAGTTATAGATAGCTGATAGTACTGCAAATAACTCTTGCCTGTTAGCATGCAAATAAATTCCGTCTGATGGAGGGACATTTTATTTCTCCTCCCTAACCCTGTTTCCCCCATCCCTGTGGAAAAGTCCATTTGACTCTAATCTGCAAAATCATCACATGGCCTAAATGTCTATGTGCTTTGAATCATCTTTTGAACTGGTTTTAACATCTGAGTACATCCTAAATTTAGGAGCTAAATCTTTGACGTGTTCATTTAATTTTTTTTATAAAAGTCAAGATTTGACCTTTTTTAAAGTTTTTATTTATCTTGTGAGAGAGAGAGGATGTAAGTAGCGGAAGGGCAAAGGGGGAGGAGGGATCCCGATCAGGCTCCATGCTGTCAGCATAGAGCCGAATGCAGGGCTCAGATTCACAAACCATGAGATCATGACCAAGCCAAAACCAAGAGTCGAATGCTTAACCGGCTGAGCTACCCAGGTGGTCCCAAGATTTGGCTTTTTAAATAAATTCATCCTTTAAACAATGGGGAAAGAAAGATATAATAAATCAGAGATGAGCAAAGCTGTCTCTCAGAACCACGAATGTCTCAATGTATTAAACACTATTGAGCTCTGAGTGTCTCTAGTTGATTAAGTTCAGCTACTCCCCAAGTATGTATGGAAATTAGAGACTAGGCAGGAAACTCAGCCCTTTAATGACCTTAACAGTGCTCTGGGTGTTATGAGACGAAGACCAAACAAAATCCAGTGACACAGAGTAGCATCACTCCAAAAGGATAGTTACCCAGGGGCTGGATGAAGGGAGAACCCTATCCAGTAAAAATACTAGCATAAATCCTGGATAAGGCAAAGAAAGGCACAGTATGGGAGGCCAGATCTTGTACCTGGATAGGTGAGAAGGGCCCCTCACAGTACTCCTCTTCCAAGTCTGTCTAACAGGGAAATCTTAGCCCTTTCCCTTCTTGAAAATCCTGAGTCTTTTCTTTCTCCTCCCTCATCTTCTAATCTCCTTTTTTGGCGATGACATGACTTCTTCACTCAAATATTTTCCCTTCCTTCTTGCTTCTTCACACACTTTTTTTTTCTCCCTTCTAAGTGCTGTGCAAAATTCTTTTCCAGTAATTAGTTCTCAATGGACTCTGATAGTCCATTAAAACCAGTTTAGCAAATAACTATTTTTGCTGTGCAGCAGGAAAGGTTTAATTCTCTCTTTTTTAAGTGTATTTATTTTGAGAGAGTGTGTGCATGCAAGTGGCGGAGGCGGGGGAGGGGGACAGAGGGAGGGGGAGAGAGAGAATCCCAAGCAGGCTTCATGCTGTAGCACAGACTGTGAGATCATGGCCTAAGCCAAATCAGGAGTTGGATGCTTAACCAACTGAGCCTCCCATGTACCCCAGTAAAGGATTAATTCTTTTTTTAAAAAAAATATTTTTATTTATTTCTAGGAGAGAGAGAGACAGCGTGAGCAGGGGAGGGTCAGAGAGAGAGGGAGACACAGACTCTGAAATAAGCTCCAGGCTCTGAGCTGGCAGTCAGCCCAGAGCCCAACGCGGGGCTCGAACCCACGAACCGCGAGGTCATGACCTAAGCGAAAGTCGGACGCCTAACCGACTAAGCCACCCAGGTGCCCCAAAGGATTAATTCTTTAACTTAGTTGATATTTAGGTGTATGGGTATAGTGAAAATGAGATATTTAAATTTTGAAAGGTGGAAGAAATTTATTTTCCCTATTAGAAAAGTCTGAATTAACTTATCCTGCTTCGTATGAACAATGGCAATGGAACTATGGAAAAACAAGGTAGATTAAGAAGGCATTATGAATGTGTAATATTTATAAATTGGCATTTTATAGAAAATAGAGATAAAACATAAGAATTTCTGTTAGAGATATTCTAGTATGTCAAGCCTGGTTCATCTGTTACTGATATTAACAGGCATGGGGAATTCAGGTCAACACACTAGTTTGGAAGGTGTTTGGAGAGATTATGATAGAGGTGTTCCTCATTGTAAAGACTAATTAGAATTGTAGTCATTAAATAGAAAAAATTTTAGATAGTGATTAGTCCTCAGAAAATGAATGGTGTAAAGTTAATTCTCTATACCACAGATAGGTCATGGTTTGGGGTACTTATTTCGTCTTTTTCACATAATTCTAGAGTGAAAACTTTCTCCTGATCTCATAGGATTTTCTGTTTTATCCCTGGATTTAAAGAACAAAAACTACAACAAAAACTTTATGTTTGGAATATAATTATATATAAAAAATATAATTTTATGTTGGAATATAATGATGGGTTTTTCCCTATTTTTAAAAACCTTCTCCATATAGCAAAATATGATTAGGAGCTTTTATTAATCTCTGAAAATTTTAATATCATCATTAATCTTTATTAACTGAGTCCATGGATAATGCGTCTCTACCAGATCAGTCAGCAACTTATGAGTTTTTATCAGTGAAAACTAACATCAGGGGCCAAAGCAGTAAGTCATATATCATTTATTTTATCTGACCAAGTTCATATTTTACTGCTGTTATGCAGATATTGAAAAAAGAGAAGCCCTCAGGATTTCTAATTTACTTTTCTCTATATTTGTTTTTTTTTTTTAATCTGTGGCAAAAAAGGAAGTTAAAGACTCCTGAATTTGCCTATACCTCTTAAAATAAATAAGTTTAAAAGATCAGAAGTATTAAAAGTCTGAGTTTACCTAGTTTAACATACAAAAAAAATTGTTTTAAACATTCCCCAATTCTTTTCTTCCCTCATTATTTTGTAAAAATACAACTTCATTTATAAAACAAAGGTGTTAAGCTTTTTACGAAAATGGATTGTATTCTCACCCAGGGCAAATCTATGGAAATCAGCACTCAGTCAAATGAATAATATAAATCCTAGTTTCAGGACTTGCTTTAGGCAAAATATGTCAAATAGGCAATCTCTTCTCGCCTCCCTGGAGACCAGGGTGAGAATCTGACAAGGTAGGAACCAGAAAACACATTACCCTCAAACTGAAATACTGTTTAGGCCCAGCCATTTCCTATTCACTTTAAGAAAACTAAGACCCACACACTGCGTGACAGTTAATTCCTTTAAAATAAATTTATTTTGTATAGATCCAGTGGTGAACAAAAGATTAATCTTCAAGTAAAATACCAAGAAAAGGCATAAACATGTTTTTTCTACCTGTTCTAATGAATTAAACGTTCTTTTCTGAGGTAAAACAAAGGCTTAGCTGACTTTGAACGGCCTAGAGCTAATATAGTGACGTACACACCAATTTTTTTTCACGGAACTGATTTATTACAGTCCTTCAGCATAGCCAAGAGCCCACTCCAAACTAAATCATTTCACTGCTGTTAAAAATAGAATTTACCAAACAGTATTTAAAATGCAAAACAGTATTCAAATGAATCCTTAATGAGTTATTACGTATATATTTTTAACAGAAACTTTGCTTAAGCAAAGTACTGAGGATCTCTTAGGTGTGTTGCCTGCAATTAATCATAAAGAATTTTTTTCTGGGAAAACAAAACTATGTAGTTTTTAAAAATATAATATTAAGGAGCCTTTTTATCAAGAGGTGTGGTAATTAAAATTTAAATTCGTAAGAAGGACACACAAATCATTTGAATATTAAATCTGTCTATTTCACATGTAGCTACACAGGTCAATGCTTTCTAAATTTTTATGCTGGCAAATTTTTACTAACCATGCTGAGCTTCCTCTTCTGTACAAAATAATTTTTATACTTCAGGCACAACAACTGCAGCATATCAGAGGCATGCCTTAGCTCCAAATCAAATTTATATTAAACATGAGGTTTAAATTATATATAATAATTTAATATAGCCCAAAATTACGAAAACAGTTTAATGAAAATGTTTTCATCCAAGTGTAATTAATATATAGTGTTATATTAGTTTCAAGTGTACAGTCTAATGATTCAACAATTCTATACGTGCCTCAGTGGTCATCAAGATAAGCGCACTCTAGGAGCACCTGGGTGGTTCAGTCAGTTAAGTGTCTGACTCTTGATTTCTGCTCAGGTCATGATCTCACAGTTCAAGAGGTAGAGCCCCATGTCAGGCTCTATGCTGACAGCATGGGATTGAGATTCTCTCTCTCTCTCTCTCTCTCTCTCTTTTTCTGCCCCTCCCTGATTCGTGCTTTCTCTCCATCATCACCCCTCTCTCAGAATAAATAAATAAAAACTTAAAAATGACTTTAAAAAAAGATAAATGCACTCTTAATCTCCTATATCTATTTCACCCTTCCCACTACCAGACTCCCCTCTGGCAAACACTAGTTTGTTCTCTGTATTTAAGAGTTTAGTTTTTTGCTGCTATTTTCTTTGTTCATTTATTTTATGTCTTCAGTTCTACATCTGAGTGAAATCATATGGTATTTGTCTTTCTCAGACAGACTTATTTCACTTAGGTCTTGCCATTTGTTACAATGGCAAGATCTCATTCTTTCTCGTGGCTGAATAATATTTCAGTGTGTGTGTGTGTGCGTGTGTGTGTGTAAAATCTCACATCTTCTTTATCCATTAATCTGTTGATGGATATGTGGACTGCTTTCATATCTTAGCTATTGTAAATTATGCTACAATAAACATGGGGG
Organism: Hyaena hyaena; assembly: GCF_003009895.1. Lineage (NCBI taxonomy): Eukaryota > Metazoa > Chordata > Mammalia > Carnivora > Hyaenidae > Hyaena > Hyaena hyaena. The sequence continues at coordinate 83,075 of NW_024081434.1, forward strand.
TGTATATAACTTTTGGAATTAGTATTTTGGTTTTCTTTGGGTAAATATGCAGTAGTGGAATTACTGGATCATGTGGTAATTCTATTTTCAAATTTTTGAAGAACCTCCATACTCTTTCCACAGTGGTTGTACCAGTTTGCATTCCCACCAGTTAGTACATGAGAGTTCCTTTTGTCCACATCCTCACCAACACTTCTTGTTTCTTGTGTTTCTGATTTTAGCCATTCTGATAGGTGTAAAGTGAAATCTAGTGGTCTTGATTTTTGTTCCTGTAATGACTGGTGATACTGAGCACCTTTCTCATGTGTCTGTTGGCCATGTGTATGTCTTCTTTGGAAAATGTCTATATAGGTCCTCTGCCCATTTTTAAATTGGATTATTTGTTGGCGTTGAGTTATATAAGTTTTATATATACTTTAGAAATTTACCTCCATATCATTGCAAATATTTTCTCCCATTCAGCAGGTTGCCTTTTTATTTTGTTAATGATTTTCCTCACTATGCAAAAGCTTTTTATTTGGGTATAATCTCAATAGTTTAATTTACTGAACATACTGTAATTCTAGTCTCCCTGCTTTCTTACACTCTTTAGGTGGCTCAGGCAAATAAAAATGTTGCCTAATTTACATAAGAATTGACTATCTGTTTAGAATAAAATTTGTACAAATACAATATCAATGTTTGTACAAAATATAAACAGAGTTTATATTTGTACAAAATATAAATATTTTGATATTATAAAAAGTGTAGATCTTTGTTTTCTTTGAGAGAGGATTAGTGGCAGAGTAGAAAAAATATGAACTTTGGTTTGGGAGCACTTTCATCAAATTTGAACTCTGTCAATATTGGCAGTTAGCAATTAGTCTCTGGGAGCCTCAATTTTTTCATCTGGAAAATTGGGCAATAGTATAGATTTTGGAGATTCAACAGACTTGAAAAAGCTGGTCATGTAAACAAACAAGTGCATGGAGTTGTTCATTGAATTGTAATTCCTTTTTTTTTTTTTTTTTTTTTTTTTTTTTTTTTTTTTTTTTTTTTTTTGCTGATTACCTATACCACAAAAATTTGAGGAGAAATGAGTTGGATCAACATGCTTTTATTTGAAAGAAGTATTTCTTCTAGATTCTGACTTATATTCTTGAGACTAGAATACTTTATCAGTAAGGCAGATAACAGGGGCACCTGAGTGGCTCAGTTAAGTATCCAACTCTTGATTTTGGCTCAGGTCGTGATCTCACAGTTTGTGAGATGGAGCCCTGCATTGGGCTTTGCACTAACAGCCTCAAGTCTGTTTGAGATTCTCTCTCTCTCTCTCTCTCTCTCTCTCACTCTTCCCTGCTTGCATTCACTCTCTCAAAAACAAATAAACATTTTTAAAAAGTGTTCATAAAATAGAGCAGAGAACATTTCAACTTTGTTTCCTTCAGTTTTTGTTTGTTTAGAACAAACTACAGAATTCTGATGCATTCATATCTTGTCATCTTGCATTGCCTGGCACTGCTCAGCATGGCCCAGGACAAACTGACTCATCAGATAAATAATTCTAAGCAGAGTACCTGACTAAAAGTTAACAGTTATCAATCAATAACTATGTGATAGCAAAAGGTAGAATTATAAACTCACTTCTCACACAATTCACTAAAATTTTTGGTAGAAAAAGCACACAATATGATTTAACATGTCAGAATTAATACAAATTACCACATACTTCAAACTTATCTGCCATAAACAGTCAGATTATGTTTATTTGAGAGAGGCATGGTGGGTTAGCAGAAAATCAAGATTGGATTTTCAGTCTACCCTCCAGCTACTAGATTCTGCGTATATCATTTAGAATCTTTGATTTGCTACTTCTTTATCTATACAATAGCAACGGGGCCACCTACCTTGTCTGTCTCACACAATTATTAAGAAAATGAAACATATAAGCTGTTTAAAATTCCAGAGTACTAAACAGAAATATAAAGCAGTTGATTTCATTGAACTCAGTATGAAAATTTACTATGGAGAATATGTGCATCTATTTCCATTCTAGAAGATAGAACAATGCCATACCTTACCTACATGGCCAAAATTACTGAAGTAGTTATATTTTGCCAAAAAAAATTTACATGGGAAAGAAATTAATATATCTTTGTATGCATTGCCTTGTAGATGTATAGTTTAGAATTAACGTGTTTACCTCACAATGAAAGTAAGAATAAAGCAAAATGAAGCTGGTAGAAAAAATAGAAGGATTTGATACCAAAAAATAAATAAAGTGCAAAATGTACCATGAAGACACTAACTGAGACAGTTTTTGCGTCTTTGTCAAGGACTGACCTTGGTAATTAGCACATCTAGTCTAGAAAATACGATTCTTGAGAAGTATTCACCACTGTTTGCCCTGCCAGCGGCTGCTAGGTTATAACTATACATATTCAGGTACAATCATATAGACCATTTTGCTAGTAGCAAAAAAGAGAGACTTGATACTGATGACAACCACGAAAAAAGCCTAAATTCTATAATTTGAGAAGCATTATATCTGAGTGAATTCATAACAATTTTTTTCATCCCATAAATGTAGAAATCCTGTAAATATATTTCTCAGATTGAAAAGTAATACTAATAGCTTTTGGAGAATACATTTAACTTACAGTAAGGGAATTTTAACAATACATTTCTTTCTACCCATATTTACTTTAAGAAAATTACTTCTTAGTTTCTCATATAGGTTAAACATAATAAAAATAATTTTCCATAATTTGAGACTTTCTATATAAAGGAACCTAATATGTGAAACATGTTGTATTAAAGAGTAATCTTTATCTATAAATAAAACTCAGGTCTCAGTAAATGCAGGTAATTGAAGGAAGGGAAGAAGCTGACATCTCTTGAGCATTTGCTATGGAGCCTGCTCAGTGCTTTGGATTTTATAAACACTTCATTTCACTCCACAAAAAAGTTTATACCTCTTTGTAACAGTTTTTTTAAGGATGAAGAAACTGAGGTTTAGAAAGTTTATCTAATGCTATACAATAATAATTTATGGTGTCAGAATTTACACACTGAAAAGACCATTCATGGTCTTTATTTACGGCATTATCTTGACTAGCTATCCATGTCAATACTTCATTACTGAATGGGTCTAACTGCTTGACATATCTAGTACAGTTCAAGACTTCTTTCTTGAGGTTTTTCAGAGGCTATTTATAGTATTAACAAAAACGAGGCACTCAATAATATTAAATATTTACACAAATATACAATAAATTTTTAAAATGTTAACAAATTAGCAAAGTAACAATTATTCTGACAATTGTCAAACAGTCACACAACTTAAAATGTTTGAAATATTCAACAACATTACAAAATCGGTTTGCTATTCTCAATCCTGTTGAGACTCTTTTGATTACATAAAACACTCAGCAGCAGTCCTCAGCAGGTCAGATAACTTACACCACCAACTGCCATAATTGTACAGGAGCAATCTCCAGGCAAGAACAAGCTAAATACCAAGAATCTTCCCTCAGGGACAGTACTTAGAAGAGATCTAATTTCCCTTTATCTAAAATGTCTGTCTGAATTGAACAAGTGAAGGAAGTGCCAGATTCCTAAAACCAAAAGATTAGCATTCTCATTAATTCATTACATCATTTCTGTCCCAGTCCCAAGACTCATATAATTAGGATATGGACTTCTTTCCATCTCTGCATTGAAAACTTAGATGCTTTAAACCCAATATAGAACACTTTAAGAAACTAGAAAAATAGGAGCAAATTATGCAAACTAAGTGAAGAGAATAAACAATCAGAGCAGAAATCAATAAAATTGAAAATAGGAAATCAGTAGAAAAACATCAAAGAATGAAATTAAAAGCTGGTTCTTTGAAAATATCAATAAAACTGACAAAACCCTAGCCAGGCTAGCTAAAAAAAAAAAAAAAAAAAAGGCACAGCACAGATTACTAATATAAGAAAGAGCTGACATCAGTACAGATCCCATGGACACTAAGAAAATAATAAAGAAATAGTATGAACAACTCTGTACCCACAGATTTGGTTAGTTAGATGAAATTTACCAACTCCTTAAAAGACACAATCTTCCAAAATTTGCACAAGACAGTCTGAATAGGTCTATATATATATTAAAGAAATTTAATCAATAATAATAATCTCCCTAAACAGAAAGCACCAGTTCAGAAGGGTTCAATAGTGAATTTTATTAACTATTTAAAAAAGAAAATATACCGATTTTCTAAAATCTCCTTCGAAGGATAGAAGCAGAGGTTATACTCCCTAACTCATCCTATAAGGCCAGCATTACCCTACTACCAAAACCAGATAATGACACTTATGAAAATAATAAAGTACAGATCAATATCTCTAATAAAATCCTCAACAAAATATTAGCGTATCTAATTCAACAATGAATTATACACCACAACCAAGGGGGATTTATCTCAAGTATGCAAGGCTTATTTAACAATCAGTAATCCATTAAGGTAATCAACTACATTAATAGGCTAAAAAAAAAATCACATGATTATATCAGTAGATGAAAAAGCATTTGGCAAAATCCAGCACTCATTCATGATTAAAGATTCTCAGAAAACTAGGAATAGAGGGGTAACTTCCTCATTTTGATAAAGAATATCTACAAAAAAAATACAACTAACATTCTTAACAATAAGAAACTCAAAGCCTTCCCACAAAGATCAGATACAAAGCAAAGATGTTCCCTTTTATGACTCCTTCTTTATATTGTTTCTAAGCTGCTGCAATAAGATAAGTAAAATAAATAAAAGAGACAGTGTGGGAAGGGAGAAATAAAACTGGCTTTAGTCACGGGTGACATGATTGTCTATGTAGAAAATTTAAAAGAATTAATCAAAGTACTCCTGTAACTAATAAGCAATTATAACAAGTGTCTAGAATACAGGATAAATATACAAAAGCCAATTACTTCCCCAGGTACCAGGAATGAACAAGTGGAATTTGAAATTGAAAACACAATCACATTGACAGATGGTAATTATACTTACCATGGTAAGCATTTTGTACTGTATGTAAGTATCAAATCACTATGTCATATACCTGAAACTAATATAATATTGTATGTCAACTACACACCAACTAATTTTTATATACCATTTATATTACATCCAAAAAAGTGAAATACTTAGATATAAATCTAACAAAATATGTATAAAATCTATATAAATAAAAGTACAAAATGAATTAAATCAATGAAAAACTAAAATGAAAAGATATTCCATGTTCATGGATAGGAAGACTCCTCCAACTTGGTCTATAGATTCATTGCAATCCCAATCAGAATTCCAGTAAGTTAGCTTGTGAATATCAACAAGCTCATTCTAAAGTTTATATGTGTGCTATCAAGCCATGAAAAGACATGAGGGAGGCTAAATGCCTATTACTAAGTGAAAGAAGCCAATGTGAAAAGGCTACATACTTTTACATACTTTATGATTCCAACTATATGACATATGACATTCTGGAAAAGGCAAAACTAAGGAATAGTTAAAAAAAAAAAAAATCGTGATTTCCAGGGTTTGGTGTTGGGGGGAGGATGGATAGGCAAAGCACAGAGGATTTTTAGGGCAATGAAAACACCCTGTATAATATTGTAATGATAGATACATCATTTGTCTCAACCCACAAAATACACAATAGCAAGGGTGAACCCTAAGGTAAATTATGGAATTTTTTGATTACATTTATCAATATAGGTTCAGCTGGTGTAACAAATGTACCAATTCGGTGGTAAATGTTGACAATGAGGGATGCTATGTAAGAGTGGGGGCAAGGGGTATATGGAAAATTTCTGCATCTTCTTCTCAATCTTTTTCTTTTTTTAAATGTTTACTTATTTTTAAGAGAGAGAGAGAGAGAGAGAGAATACACTCAAGAAGGGGAGGGGCAGAGAGAGGGGAGCAAAGGATCCAAAGAGGGCTCTATGATGACAGCAGCAAGCCTGATGTGGGCCTCCAGTTCATTAACCATGAGATTGTGACCTGAACCAAAGTTGGGTTCTCAACTGACTGAGCCAAGCAGGTGCCCCCCTGAATCATTTTCTAAACCAAAAATACCCTAAAAAATAAATCTTTACCCAAAAAATTATACTAGATAAAGATAAACATATTTAATTTTTAAAACATATTGAGCATCACATTTTAATTAATGTATCAAATCACCATTAGGTTCAGCACTGGCTCAGCAATTTTCGGATGCCTTTATTGGAACTTAATAGACACAGAGTAGAATTCAAACTAGCCAGTAATGGCAGATCTAAAACTTTTTAGTTGGAGCTGCCATCGTAAAATCTAAAATATGTAGTGTGTGAGATGAAGTTTGGGGCAGAGGCTAAGAAAATGATGAAGACACTGTTATAGGAACCTTAAACTGTTCTGGGAAGGTGAGGAAATGGCAACCCATATTCTGTACTGGCAAAATGATTGGCAAAATGACTCTTGTGGTAACAAGGAAAGGGTACCTAATGAAACTGACTTGGCAAAGTGATCACCAGGTAAAATATTAAGCATTACATTTAGCTAGTTAAATGCTGGTTGCATTTTTTTTTTTTTTTATGGTAAACTAGAAGCAATGCTTCAGAGAGGAAACAAGAACTAAATATTCTGACCTCATTCTCTTCTCTGTGATCTACTTCTAGAGGGCAGGCATCTTCATTGGCTGAACCCAGCTAGGCCAACAGAGGTTATAACAGTTATAACAGTCTTTTGATTGTGTCCATACAGGACAGTTTCCTGGGGGCATAGAGTAGGCTAAAGAATGATCTAGAGGAGCAAATGGAATATATTCAGCACACCATGAGAAATGAGTGTTGAGTTCTACATAAAGCTATCTCAACATCCATGGACAATGATCTTTTGAGTTCACATTTGGTCTATTATGGTAAAAGCTGCCTAAAATTGCACTATTCTTAGATTTCCCAAAAAAAGTTTACTTGGTAATGATGCATTATATTTTCATGTGCTGCTGGATGCTAGTGGTTAACTTTGAGGATTTTTACATTAATATGCATAAGAAAGATGCCTCTACATTTTTCTTAATGTACCTGATACCTTCTATTTGTATAAACAAGGATTCATTAAATTGTTTCCCAAACATGAATACAAAAAATACCAAACTAAAAAGGTGAAAACCCTAGTGTCCACCTTTCACAATACAAAGAACCAAACCTTGGAAGCTTTTCAAACCTAGGCTTTCCCTATCTACCAACCATTGTATTAAAGGAAATGGTAAGGGGAGAGATTCTATAGGGACCACAGGCTGTTTTGTTTGTTTGCTTTTTTAAATCTTTCTCCTTACACTTGTATTGTAGGCCTGTTAGAGTAGGTAGTTCTTTGGGCCATATTAGGGCCAATAAACATTGCCCTTTCTTTTACTCTGCTGTATTCTCAAAACATCAGCATTAGAAGGACTTATTGTGTTGGTAAATAGGAGCTCAAAGTTATAATTTAGGAATTGCTCCTAAATTTAGGATTAAATTAGTTGATATGTAAAAGGATTAAATTAGTTGATATGTAAAAAGCTACCATCACAGCCTCTAGTACAGCCTAAGTAGCTCCATTTTTCTTTTATAGAAAAATTTCAGTGGTTAATTCTAAACAGAGAAATTCAGGGAGTCTATAGCATTATTCATTCTGGCCTTTCTGTGTATGTGTATATACTTGACTAATTCTAATAACTAAGATCTTTGAGAATAAAAGTGCATGTGAGCAAACACATACACACCACCCCATCTGTCCAGTGATATTATTAGACCATCCCATTTCTTTTTTTTTCTTCAAGAAATATGCTTAATAAACAATTAGTAGAGATAATAATAAGTCAGTTTCTCTCCTTGTGCAGATGACATATGAGCATGTAATTTTTCCAAGTATTGCTGAGACAAATTCAAGGGTAGGTTTTACTGGCAAATAGGAATGATTCTGTGTTCCTCTCCCCAATCCAAAATTTTAATTGGATGGGTCAAATGCATCCAACATGAACAATTTTACATTTGAAGAGTATATTCTTACAAATCAGAAGAGATTCCCCAGATATTTCTACATAGCAATGCATATTTCAAAATCTCTTTTATATTTTTTCAGGGACATTAAATCTTTCTGAAAAATGAAGTAGGTCAGAAATCAGGACCATTCAGTGAGTAAATAAACAATGACACGTTTTGATAGAAAGCCAAACAGTTAAAATACTACAACCTATTTGTCATTTAAAATCACTGCCATGTACACTTCTTCATCCTCTTTAAATGTATTTGCCCACCCTTTACACCCTTCACTTTGGTATATTGGCAGAAATGTTAAAAAAAATACAACTAGCATATAGATCAACATCAACTCTCCTGAATGTTCTGAGAGTCTTCTTCAAAAGGACATGCACACATTGCAAAAAGGCTGTGTGCTTATAATTTACTATAGCTCAAATGCTGGGCTATATATTCTTGGTGCTAGTCAAACACTATGGAAATATTTAATAGTAAAGATAAACCAAGCATTTCTAGTCAGTCACTTTCAACTGAGATCAATACAGTCTAATGATGATTTAGGATGCTTCTTGGTTTAAGTTAAGTAATTTTCCCTTCTCTCCTTTGAGATTGTAAATCTGACTAATTGCTTTACACTCTCCAGGACTGCTTCTTCTTGCTAAGTATAATTGCTATGTCTGGATTCTTCTACGCCCCAAGTAATTTTATGGAGGGCTTACCTACTGATCTCATTATACTTCCAACTCTGATGTATCAGGCTCCATGCTGATATTTACCTCCTTCAGTATACTTGATAAATTAAAGCCAGGCCTTGTTAAATTTACCCATTTGAGCACAAGTACTACAGTCTAATATGGGTTAAATTAAACTAATAGACATTTTGGTTCTTCCACCATGGAATATACATTACTTGAGTTCAATTTGACTACTGAAATGATAGTACTGAAGGAAAAATAATAAGGTTATTTGTGAAACAGATGTGTTTGGGAAAAGAGTATTCTAGGATAATTTTTGAAATAGAAAAGTGAAAATATTCTATCATGGCTTATTCAGCTCTTAACTATAAAAGTGGATTGCCTGGAAGTTAAAAAGGAAAATGAGAATGAGAGTAGTAAAAACGTAAAGAATAATTGCTACATGGTGCTAACATCCAATTGTAAAGCAATTATTTTGATAACCACAAATAACTGCCCTTTTAACTTTCGCCCTAACAAAGTTTTTTTTTTTTTTTTTTCACTTAGACCAGATTATTTCAGTCCCATTAAGAAAACCAATCTAATTTGTTGAACTTTTCTATTGCTTTGCTCCCAGGCTCACAGCTAGGGGGAGGGACAGTCCACAGGTTCTTTGTCAATTGGAGCCTCACTTCTTTGAATTTTGTTAAGGTTATAGTTCCCTATGAAGATTTAATCTTTTGACTGTTTTCTCTGAGTAAAGCCTTTGAGCAAATTCATTTGCATTGGCACTGAGGTTTCACTCACCTGAAACTGTCCAAGAACAATGTTCTCATCTTTCTTACTTTATCTTTGGAACATTTCTCTGCAGAAAATGTATAGTGTATTCCCTTTAGAATATGGAGTGGATGTTCAAGTCAGCTCTGAGATTTAAATGTTAAGTAAAGCACAGCCTTTCCAAGGGAAATTATTCCTCTAATCAAAGCTTTAGGACATGTTTTTCTTACAAAGCCTTCTTAGATTCAAACATAAGTGGGCATTTGTAACTTGGATTGGTGCCATTTTAAGGGGAAACATAGAACAAAAATGTTAAAGGATTTTCACAAATATAAAAACACGATCTATTATAAACAGTTTCCTGTAACCTACAACAGGGATTTCTTTGAATGAGAGGTTCTTTGATGAATGTTAAACCAGAAAATAAAGCACTTTGTGTCTATATTACTTATCTATTATTGAGTAACAAATTATCTTCAAACTTAGTGACTTAACGTGATAAAAATTCATAAACCTTATAGTTTTGGTGGGTCAGGAATTAGCTAGTGGCTTAGCTGAATGGTCTGACTCAGGTTTTCTCATGAGATGATATTGGATGGGGCTATGGAAAGCTAGTGGTTTGACTGGAGTTCAAGAATCCTCTTCTAAATATGCTGACTTATGCAACTATGGGCAGAAGGTCAACACTCACACAATTGTTGGCAGAAACCCTTGCTGACTTTTGATGGGAGCCCTCAGTTCTTTGCCACATGGAGTGCTTTTAATGTCCTCCCGACAAGGCAAATCGTTTCCCCTAGAGTGAGTAATCCAAAAAAGAGAGCATAGAGAAGATCACAACACCTTTTGTCTCAGAAGTCATACACCATTACTTCCACCATATTCTGTTTGTTAGGAATGAATCACTAAGTCAAGTTCAGTTTCAAGGGGGATTGGAGATGAAAGGAAGAATGTAAAAAATTTAAATAACATATTAAAAAATGACTGCAGTGTCCTTCTCACCTACTGATATTTTGACAGGTAACACAATATTGTACTCATGGTAGACAGATTTTAAGATGGCCTCCATGATTTCACCATTACATCTTTATGCCTTGGTGTAATCCTCTTCCCTGAGTGTTTTCACAGAAACTGGAATGTGGGAAAAGTGATGGGATATACACAATTATGTAAGAGTATAACACCCGTCTTGCTAGGGTCTCTGTCTGTCTTTGGCTTTGAAGAAGCAAGCTGACTTGAATCCTGCTGCCATTAAGAAATGAATTTTGCCATAACCTGAGTGAACTTGGGAGCTGACTTTTCTTCAGTTGAGCCTCCAGAGAGAATGCAGCCTTGCAGAGGACCAGCAAAGCCATTCCTGGACTTCTCCTCCCAGACACCTGGAGTTAGTGGATATTGCTTTAAGCCACCAAGTCTGTGGCAATTTGTTATGCAGCAAAACTAATACAGTATTGAAACCAGGAAACTCAAGTTCTGGCTTATGTATTTTTAAAATGTTTTAAGCCATAATACCTTGTAGAAATAAGTCACTTCACATCTCAGAGCTTTAATTTCCTCATCTGTTAAAAAAAAGGGGGCGATTTTAGTAAGGTCAATGATACTCCAACTATTTTATGTAATGAAACATTACATGAGAGGTCAAGAGATAAAAGAGCTAAAATAAATCTCTTTTTATTAAGTAGGGGGAAGGTTCCTCAAATATCTGTCCTCCTGCATTATAATCCAAGAGTTATAAAAGGTCATAGATTAAATATTTTTGGATTGGATTGCTTTTAAAGTATCTGGATTCTTATAGCTTAAACATTTTATGACAGACTCAAAAAAGAAAGAAAAATGAGGAAGTATAATACACACTCATTCATCAAGTAGAGAAGAGAAATTCCAGGCATATAGTATAAAATTTCATTTGCTACTAGATAACAAAGCTGGATAGCATAGCTTCTACCTCTGCTCACCCTTTCCTGAGTTTGCCTGTCTCCCTGAGGTATGCAGCAAACAAAAAATAGTAGAGGAGTTCATTGCCATTATCCTTCATGATTTTGATTTAAAAATAAAATATGTTGTGCCTGGCTGGCTTAATTGATAGAGCATATGACTCTTGATCCTAGAGTCATGAATTCAGGCCCCATATTGGGCTTAGAATTTACCTAAAAAATATATATCTAGATCTAGATCTAAATATAGATCTGTTTCAAGGTCATGTGAAGTAACATAAACTTTTTAAAAACCAAAAATCCAGCCAATCTCAGTAGGAAGACCTCAGTCAGCTGTGTGTGTGGGTTTGTGTGTCTGCACTTGCACAGGCACCATGTTGTTTGGGGAGAGAGATTAATAGCACTGGTAACAGTCTTACAATTAGTCCTAGTTTTTGAACTCTTCCCTTTATTTACACCCTTTGATCAGAGAATTTCCAGCTCCTCTAAAAGAATTGTATATTTACCTATCCCTCACATTCGGGCTTGGCCATGTTACTTGTTTTGCCCAATGGCATATGAGCACAAGGGACAATGTGCTGGTTCCAAGACTAGACCTTAAGCTACCTACGATCTTTTCTTATGTTCTCTTGTGCCTCTATCATTTCCATGTGGAGGACATGCACCGTCTAGCCAGTTGGTCCAAGGAGGATGAAGGGCACATGACTAGAGCCACCCCAGTCAACATACAGATCTGTGATTGGAAGCAAAATTGCTTAAGCTGGCCCAGCCTGAAGAAGAACTGGTCACCTGAGCCAGTCTAAAGCAGTCAAGTCTACTGAACCACAGATCTTTGCAAATAATTGAGAACTGTTTTAGTCATCAAATGTTGCAGTAGTTTGTTACATGGTGTTAATGGTGAATAGCTAATGTATACACTGAACAAAGGTGTTAGAAAGAAAAGTTGTTCTCTGTTGCATTTAGCGTCTCAAAATACACTAGGTACCTTCACTTATGTGTGTTAATAAGTTAAACCTCTTAACAATTTTATTACTGATAGTTTTTGTCTGCCCAACTAGTGACTATACCAGAGAAGTATTGGTAAAATTGTTCTGTAATGAAAAAATGTCAATATTGAAAACATTAAAAGGCCAAAGAAAACATAAAATTGATATTATAGAGAATTAATGATCATTAGGATATTGTAAATAGCTGATCTCTTCAATTGTACAAAAAGCATTACTATCAAACAAGTTTTTAGAATATGAAGCTTCTTGTTTGGTGCATGTTCATGTATCATTGCTACACCTTTTCGGGGAATTGACCTTTTTATCATTACGTAAAGTTCCTTTCTGTCTGGTCATCTTCTTTGCTGTGAAGTCTGTTTTATCTGCTATTAACATAACCACTCTTGCTTTTTTTCATTAATGTTTGCATGATAGATATACATTGAGTCTACCTATATCATTATATTTGAAGTGGATTTCTTATAAACAGAATATAGGTTAATAATTTTTATTCACTCTGTCAAACTGTTTTTGATTGGCATATTTATACCATTTGTAGTTAGTGAAATTATTGATTTATTAAGGTTAAGCCTACAGTTTTGTTTTCTTGTTTTCTGTTTGTTTACTCTGTTTTCTCTTTCCTGCCTTCTTAAGGCTTCTTTGAACATAGTTTAGAATTCCACTTTATCTGTAGTGTTTTTTAATGTCCCTGCCACATTCCTTTTAACAGCTTCATAGAGTTAAATTGTAAGGATATACCAGAACTTATTTAATCAGCTCCTAGTCCATTCTTTGTTCACAAACATAGCCTGTTTGAATTGACTAACATGTACAACTCCATACCTTTTTCAACTGTGATATTTACTCTTAAGGAATTTTTTTCTAATATAGCATTTACAGTTTATTTTCCTTAGTAAAAGTGGTAATATGGTTGAAAAAGCTACAACCTCCTTGGGCCTCATTTGTCATATGCAATGTAATATGTACAAATACACTTGTATTTTCTCAGCCCATACTAGTTATAAAACAAAAACAGATTCATATTACTAGTAATACAGGCCGTTTTACCTTTAACAGCAGCCTCTATTATGAACCCCCTGAAATAATCCTTACATATATTTTTCTCAATGGCTCTGTGCATGCCTCTTTTTTTTTTTTTTAATGTTTTTTATTTATTTGTGAGAGAGAGAGAGACAGCATGAGCAGAGGAGGGTCAGAGAGAGAGGGAGACATAGAATCTGAAACAGGCTCCAGGTTCTGAGCTGGCTGTCAGCACAGAGTCCAATGCAGGGCTCGAACCCACAAACCATGAGATCATGACCTGAACCGAAGTCGGACGCTTAACCAACTGAGCCACCCAGGCACCCCTGTGCCTGCCTCTTATATCTATTAATATAGCCTTCTTTTCAGTAATGTGGCAGGGACTGGTTTTCTCTCCTTTTCTAGCTTTAGTTTCCTGAGGTGATGTGACAGAATATCTGATGTCCATTGATTCCTTCAAGAGAATCTCTATACCACTAGTGCAATTTCTCCTAAAGAGAATTTTTGTGTGTGCGCAATGTTATCATGCTGTGTTGAAGAATTTTTTGGTATTAGAAATAGAATTACTGTTTACTGGTTGGGGAATTGGTTTTATGTTTTTAAGGATGTGTCTATGGAGTACCAAAGTCAGTGTACAACTTTTTGATAGCCAGCTGATTTTAAAACTATAGAGCTGAAATGGTTTATGCTTAACCAATTAATCAGTTTAATTATCATAATTTCTATATCTTAAACTATGTGTTGCATGGTTATAATTAAAATTTCTATACCGCTGTATTTACTCAATATGGCATGGCCATGAGTTGTTCATAATCAGATACATAATCTCTCAAATCAATCAATCAGTAATCCTCAACAAAAATATTTCTTAAATATTGACTCATTCAAGTAGCAATAGACTCAATGGTCCTGCATTAAGCTTGACTATTTCATGAAAAAGCAGCAGATGCATTATTACATTTCCTTTAAATTGGTGAGAAATCAGTATTCAAATCATTAAATAAGGTGTTAACGCTCTAATTCAAAGTTCTTCAGCTTTCGGGCATTGACTTGAATCTTCTTACACTGTAAAAGATTTTGTTCCAGGTAATTTTCTATCCCATTACCATATGTGATGCACAAGAGTATAGCTACACATTAACTTGGCTTTTGGGCTGATAGGATTTTCACTGAGTATTTACAGAGCATATTATCCCATTTTGTAAGACTTAGTGCATCATGCAGATCTTTTCAAATTTATTATTATGACTTCCTGCAAGAGGCATATCCATTTCAAAGATGGAAAAAATCTGCAAAAACTTTGACCTTTTGACCCAGAGCATTAGCACACAAATGTAAACTTCTTAACCAGGAAGTCCAATTTGACATGCATTTCCCCATAAAGCCTCATCAGGTTGTCCTCACTGCCCTAGTCTGAAAGAACAGTAAGTCTCCTGCAAGCTTACATTTCCTTGGCAACTTATGTTAATATAATGTCTGAGAGGAAGAAATGGCAGCTTTGCAGTAACATGTATAAGTTTTTATTGGTTTAAAAACAATCATATAATTTGCATGTGTCATTTTACTATAGACATCATTCAAATGAGTAGGCTGAAGTCTGGAGTCAGACAGCCTGGATTAAAATCCTGGCCTGGCCCCTTAGGAATCTGAATTTAGACAAGTTACTTATTTATTAGGTCTCAGTTTCTTCATCTGTAGAATGGGCCTAGTTTTAATACCAACCCTCATGTATTTGAGAAATCATTAAATAAGATTATTCACATAAGAATTTAGCAGAATTCCTAACTCTTAATGCAAAAAAAAAAAATGTTAAGAATCACAAATGATGTTATATTCATAAGCTGGTGTATACTGTCAGACTTGATAGTACACTATCATAATAATTGTACCCAAAAATGTAGTCAAAGATTATTTGAGGAAAGATTATTTGAGAAGAGAAAAATCAAAGTCAAAAAGTTCAAAATGCTAAAAATCATATGAGATCTGTTGTTTTATTTGCTTGGGTATCAATGTTATAAAAATATAATACTCAAGAGCCCACATCATCCATAAAGGAACACAAAACAGGCATTGCATCTTTATAAATAGATAGGTAATTCTGGGGAGTGAACCCATACAATAAACAGTAAAGTAAGCTTCAGAGACAAACATGTAAATCATCATTCTCAAGTTAACATTTTCCAAAAGCTCATCTCATTTAAGTCTTTCAAACAGAGTATACGTTACTAAATATGCCTTATTTCTGCCTCTCAAGATGCCATTACATTTGCTTACTGAGCCACTTCATGATTGTAAGAAATAAAAAGTACACATTGCTTTCCAGAGTTCAAAATCATATTGTCTCTTTAAATTAACAACCATCTCTCCAGCAGAGGGAGCAAATAAGTTTCTGTATTTTCATTTCTACTGAAAAGAACTCTGAATTCCAATGTGCTGTTGGATAAACCACTTTGAGTAAGAGGCTATGTTAAAGAATATATTTGTAATAAAAATATATTCAAGTAAGCTCAATAGCAGATATTAAATGCTGATGAAATATTCATATGTGTAGGTCCTAAGTTTTTTATTTTTCTGGAGGCACTCTATTTGTGATGATTTAATTCAAAATATTAGCCAAAGAAAAAATATCTTTAAGCTCTTGAAATGCTAAAGTACACATATTGCATTTTCAGCAATAATCTGTCCTGGAATTTTTTAGTTTTGTTTTTTTACCTGCCTCTTAGAAAACAGTTAGGATAGAAGCATATCAGATAAACAGCAGAAAAAAATTGTTACATCTTCTGGAATAAGCTGTTTATGAATTAATTATATAATATTAAACTTACCTTAAAACATTATAATTTAATTATTTAGGCTTCAAAATCACCATATTTAGGTTGTGATTTCTCATATTTAATATCAAATCATTTAATAATTTTAGTGGCTTTAAATTTTGATTTTGTAAAACACAAATGGTTTAGTGAGTTTTTTAAATTCTATTTTAGTTTTTCTTTCATAGTCTTAATAATAATAAGTTAATAGTCTTAAGAATTAATGACTATTCTGAGAGATCCTAATAAGGCTTGAAAATTTATTATAGACCATAAGTATAAATTTTCATTCTTACAGAAAAGATTTTTTACATATACCTACGTAATGAATTTAGTTATATCAATTTAGGTATATATAAATTTTCAGATTTTCAATATGTATCCTGGAAGTAGGTCTGATATGTTGAATTTCTTGAGTGAGCTGATCTATATCTAGCTATATATTTAACATATAAATTTTATATAAATATATATATGCATATATATATATACACAAATCTATAGCCAGGTGCAAGCAGGTTCAAACACTGGTAGTACTGCTTCTATTTTAATTACAAAGAAGGGAGAAAAGAACACATAACTCTAGTTAAATATTTCAGTCCGACGTTATCCCTCAACATGACAGTGTACTTACTCCAAGAGAAAATTATCACCTTCCCCAAAAAGGCTTACCAGGGCTTATTCACTAGGACTTTAGTTTAAGGCTATTCTTCAGAGATAACTTCCATTTTCTTGTTATACTAAATGAGAAAAACAGGGTCTCTCTCTCCAACTCCTAAAGGAATTGGTGATGATTTCAACGATTGTATTAAGTCCCTTGGCTCATAATTGGTATTTCCTCTCTGCTGCAGACAATATACAAGGAAAAGTAATGACCATTTTCTCCGTGAGTCCTCTGTACCTCTGGTCCAAGCCAGAAAGCCCTGAACCCTCTCTCTCTCTTAAACATATCACTTTGCTCCTCCCTCCAAAAGTCTGAATCCGTCTGCTGTTTTCTCTTTTCCTACTGAATTACCCTTGCCCAGGTCATTGTCTCTCATTTGTAAGCTAACTGGCCTCCAGACCAGCCCATTCCAGTTCACTCTACACACTGAAGCCAAACTTATTTCATTAAATGCAAATCCTATCATGTTCAGTTCCTATTTCAATCATGATTTTTGATTGCCCCTAGATGAAGTCTAAACTTCTTCACATGGCTCACGAGATCCTGAACAATTAAGACTCCCTTGACTTTCCAGTTTCCTTTCTGCCATTGCTCTGTGCTCTAGGCAAAGCGATCCTTTGTTTCAGTCTTTGAGCCTCTTCTTAACTTTTTCAAGCTTTTCCCTAAGTCAGGTTCTCTCTAACTCAGCACTGTTGGCATTTTGGGTGTGTTCATTCTTAGTCTTGGGGGCTCTCCTGTGCTTCTACCTACCCGATAACAGTAGCATCCAGCCCCAAGACAAACAAAAATGTCTCCAGACCTTGCCAAATGTTCCCAGGAGGTCTACATCATCTCCTATTGATAGTCATTGACTAAGTGAACTAAACCAATCCATGTTGTATATGCAAACTATGACAAGAGTTTTAAAGGATACATTTCTTCTGTTCCTCCTTCCTTCCCTCAGCCTTCTTTCTCCCTGTCCCTCCCTGTGTAGTCTCCTTCTCTAATAACTCTTCGGGGGTAAAATCATTCAGTGTTGACGTGATAAGTCCAAGACTGTTGGGCAAGTTTTCTTCTTTGGCATCATCAAAATAAGACTTTTTCCTTCATCCACATAGCCCAAGATGGTTCACCACCACTGTTTACATTCTAGCCAACAGGAAAATATAATCCCAGAGGAATGAGTATGTCTGTTCCTTTTAAGAGCATAACCTAAATGGCACACATCACTTCTACTAGTATTAAAGGAGGCTGGGAAATATAAAAACCAAGTTTCCATTACAAAAATAATATTAATAAAAAAATTGAAGTGGGGAGAATGCGTATCAGGGAACAGTTATTACTTTTTGCCAAAACTTGTTTCTTGACCACCGAAATACCTTATATGCACCTTACTTAAAAGAAATATATTCACCTCTCGCCCAAGGAAAACAGCTAGAAAATTCCAGCCGGTTATTAGACCTAGATAAACATACAGGGTCTCTGAGATATAGTCTTCACCATAAGCTCCAATATAATTTCTCCTGATCAAGTAACTATGAAGTAAAAGGAACATAATATGTACCCCATTACTATATACATACACATGCTCACAAACTCAACACCAATGATGTCATGCAAGCAAAATAACAGTAATTTTAAAAAATAAATAAGAACTTTCCTCCAAAAGAGGTAAGAATAGAAAATGCACAGCTATCTCTGGTCCATAAGAATTATCAACTCCTGCTGGACAGCAGTTGGGAAGATGTCTAGCCTAACAGGAGTATAGTGCCTGACCTGGAGAAGCCTATCTGGCCAGCCCAACTCCTACACCCTTAATTTTACTTCTAGGATTTTTTTGTTCTTATTTTCTGTGGTCACATCAATAGTGGGAAAGAAGGGGAAGTATACCCTTTCTAGGGGGCTACACTTTTGCAGCCTGTTTCCTGCTAGTTGGGGTTGGGTCCCTGAGGAATTGAAATAATTACAAGTTTTTCTAGGTCAGGATTATGGGATCGTTATTGTTTTGATTTTGTTTTTGTTTTGCTTACGGTAGAATTCTTTTTCTAGTATCCATTAGCAAGATTTCAGTATTGAACCTGAAGATTTTTACTTACTAGGCTCTTGCCCTTCCAGTCTCCCTCTTTTCTCAACTTAATTGTGGCTTCTTTTAGAAGTAGAAAGAATGGATTTACAGAAGAAGGCAATCTGTATAATATGCTCTTTGCTAGTTAAACTGACAGAAACATATAACAGGACAAAATTTGGGGCCACAGTCTTAATTCCCACTAAAGTGGTCTTCTTGGAGCTGCCCTTTACAACTACTTTAATTAATTCAGGGTAAGATGTAGTTGGTTTATTCAACAATGTAGAGCCCAGATTACTAGCCTCATTCAACATAGATCATAATATTCTTATAGATATTTTTTCTATGTTCACCAGCATCTAATGGCAACTGTGGCTGGCTTTCAGTGAACTTTAAAAGTAACTATACAAGGCCTGTGAAAAGCACCAAATTGGTGGTAGCTTGTTGTAGGATGTCTAAGGGAGAGATCACTATGGCTGTGATTGCTACAGAATCCTATGGAAGGGTAGGATTTATGGAGAACTTTCCACATCATGGATTTTTTTTTTCTTTTAAGGTCACTAAACCTTCAGATCAATCCCATGAGATCAATGATACATTATCGGTTTACAAATGGCAAAATTGAACTTCAAAGCTTCCTTCTTAAAAAAAAAAAAAATTACAATTCAGGAGCTCCTGGGTGGCTCACTCAGTTAAGAGTAAGACTTCAGCTCAGGTCACGATCTCACAGGTCATAATATCATGGGTTTGAGCCCCATGTTGGGCTCTGCACTGAAAGCACAGAGCCTCTAGCCTGCTTCAGATTCTGTGTCTCCCTCCCTGTCTCTGTCTTTCTCCCACTTGAGCTCTCTCTCTCTCAAGAATAAATAAATAAACTTAAAAAGAATAAATAAAAAAATACATAAAAATAAACAAAATTCAACTGAGTAAACTTTACAGATCTTATTGGCCTTATACAACGGTTTATTCATTGGGAGCATCCAGTCTAACAGATAAAAAGTAGTTTCAAGGAGCTATATAAAATGAAAGACTTTATAGGAACAGAAACAAAGAAGTTATACTTGGCAAAAAAAAAAAGTTTGGTTGTAACCTTGCAATCAAGTTTACTTTCCTTTAGCAGATGGCAGGAGTCTCTTAGGCAGATGACGTCATTAGTGTGGATCAGGTGATTCCTAGATGACTGACTTAAGACTCCATTTCTGGAATAGCTTAAACTATAATTTAGTCTCATTTTGGTGACCTGGGGTTTAGCATAAGCAACTCCATTTGGAGTCTACTGTTTTGTTTTCAATGTTTCTCACTGTGGCACCACTAGTAAAAGGCAGAGGCTGAATTCAAACCCAGTTCTCCCAGATTTCAAAATCTTTGGTCTTCTTATTCTCTAGAACTGCCTCTTGTGATTTAGATAGGCCAGTGAGAAGTTAGGAGAAAGTATACTAAACACAGGGATAAGTCATAAGCAAATAGTATCAAAGAGAAAGGAATGTTTGGAAGATAATTTCTGTATGTAGACCAGCCTGGATAGGGGGGAAAGTGGGGTTTTGTATAGAAAAGAAGAAATTACTGAGAGATTTAATGGAGAATAGGGGTGCCTGGGTGGCTCATTCGGTTAAGCATCCGACTTTTGCTCAGGTCATGATCTCACAGCTCATGAGTTTAAGCCCCATGTCAGGCTCTATGCTGACAGCTCAGAGCCTGGAGCCTGCTTCAGATTCTGTTTCTGTGTCTCTGTCCCTCCTCTGCTCATTCTCTCTCCCTCTCTCTCTTTTTTCCCCCTCCCTCTCTCTCTCAAATATAAATAAACATTAAAAAATTAAATGGAAAATATTCTGACATCAAAAGGCATTTCAAGAAGTTTGAAAACTAATGTTCCTTGACTGGAGCCTGTCAAGCCCAGCAGGGCCTCCATTTTGTTGAATTCCAATACAGAGCAAGTTGTACAATAGCAATCCTTTATTTTATGAACCAACTTTTTTAATGTTCATTTAGAGAGAGAGAGAGAGAAATGGAGAGGGCAGAGAGAGAGGGAGACAGAGAATCCAAAGCAGGCTCCCCACTGTCAGCTCAGGACCTGATGTGGGACTTGAACTCATGAACCCTGAGATCATGACCTGAGCCAAAATCAAGAGTTGGATGCTTATCCAATTGAGCCACCCAGGTGCCCCTGGATAGATTTTCTTTAATGATTGCCCTCTCACTTTTATGAGGTAATTATTGTTTGATTGTCTGGAATAATGGTATATTCTTCTTGCTACATTAAGGAAAAATTGAATTTTTTTCCTTTAAAATATAATTCATATTTAATATTTGTTTTCTTCACTTATTGCCACTGCTATAAATAATAATGAAGTAACTTGTTTTTCATTTTCATTGAAAAATTATTTAGAAAAAGTTATTTAGTGTTGGAGAATGGAATTATGGCTCTTTTCTTTGAATGCTTTCATCTAACATAAGAAATACAAAGATGCACAAATGAGTTGATTATCTTGGTACCCATTTTAGCAAGCTGGTTTCATTATTAGTGAATTCATTATCATAGAGGAGTTTCAAAAGAAAAATTAAGGTATTTGAGGGTCACTTAATTAGATAAATGGATCTTGGTAATTAGACTTTTTGGAAAGATAATGTATTTGTCAGATGTATTTAGGCAAGTTTATTTAATAAATATCCCCAGGATGTTAGTTCCTCTTGTATTTAATCGTAATGGGTTTCTATACATATCCCGAGGATATTAGGGAATTTCCTGTTCTGTTAATGGGCTGCTCCAAATTTTCTCTTAGTTTCAGAACATGACAGAGATCTCATCCCAGTGTTAATGACTATTTAAAGAATATTGACTAGAGTAGGTGATTAGCAACAGGAAATAGGGTTTATGTAATTGAAATTTATCTTGAACCAAAGGAGACAGAGAAGGGGGTGGGGGAGGAAGAGTTGCAAGGTCTAACAGTTTCTTACTTGCCATTGATATTGAAGACTGAAAAAGAATACCTTTGCTCTTAAATCAGTGTTATTATCTGGCTCATTTGAATCTCCCTTTTAATCTGCAGAGGGGCCATATGTATTTATATATACACACAAACATATATAGTAACTCATGTAGGCAAGACAATTTCACTTTGTGTTCAAATGAGCCATTTGCCATAAACCAATAAAAGTCCTGAAATTTATAATATGGAAAGAAAGAATGTATTGTTGATGTCACCCATCAGTAACACATAATCACATGTGGCACTTTTTAGAGGAACATCAATTGTCCACAAACATAAAAAACAAACATACTTTGTTTGGTTTTAATATAAACATATTTATAAGTCAAATTGTAGAACTAACCTTTGACCCACATAGTGACAGTAAAGAATTTATATGATCTAAAAATGGAAAAGAAGAAAGATGCTAATAAAATTTATTATTATAAGTGTGGATGGTTACACATTGAGAAAAGTTTCCGCTAGAAGAATCAAGTCAAATCAAATTCAGGATAATAGAGTGTATGAAAAATTACCTGGTATACTTTCACGTCTTCACAAATGTGAATTAAATGTCTCAGATCTTGTTGAGGTTCAAGCTGGCACATATAAATAGGCAGAATAATATATGAGGAACCATCATTACTTTTATTTCTCAAATTCAGTCAGACTGATCCTTTAATGATCAATTTGGTAAGGTGAGGGTTGAATACAAAATTTCTATAGCAATTGAAGTAATAAAAAGAGCAATTCAAGGGTTTTTCTTATGAGCTGCCATTGATATAATTTGCAAGAAAAAATAGGCTAAAAGACCTATAGGCAGAATTCTCTCAGCAAAATGCAGCAGTGGGTGAGGGGAGATCACAGGTAACCTGGAGTAATGGGAAAAGTAGAAGCTTAGGCATATGTCAGACCTCCTTACATCCACCTCTACCATTTGTAGGCCATGATTCCGAGTAGATCATTTAATTTAGCACAGCCTCAGTTTCTTAATCTCTGTAATCTCTGAAGTGATGATGATAATGCAATTCTCAGGAAAGATAATGAGACAAAGACCTGAGCAAATGTGTACAGAAATGCTTACAAAATTCCTGACACCTAATAAACATTTTTTAAAATATGATATTCCTTTTCCAAGTAAATGAAACATGAAGACTTTATTTTTATAATATAATTGGAAAACTACACAAACCAAAGTGACATTGTGGCAAGCAGAGAATACAAATTAGCACTTATGCTTTGTTAATAATGAACATGGAAAACATTTTAAACTCAAGTTTTATTGGTATACAGTGGAGGCAAGGTATATTTCTATATAATTATCCACTGATGATAAGGTTAATATTATATACTATCATAAAATTTGGTTAATAAACTAGCCAAAATCCTTGTCCAGGCTCTGTCTCCTGTTTTGATTTAATGGTCAGAATATGAGTTATGTTTTTCAATAATGTACATCTTAATCCATCGTAATTCACCAGAAATACAGTTGCTGGAAATTCTGCCTTTAAAGATTTATACTGTCTCATCTTTATCATATAGTAGGACCTTTTTTCCCCATATTTTTGTATGTCTGCATGTCTTATTAAGGCTCTGGAAAATGGATTAGGCATAGGTAATATGCTTCCATGTAGATAATGAATTTTTATTCATTTACTTTTTTAATTTATATCCCAGTTAGTTAGCATATAGTGCAAAAATGATTTCAGGAGTAGATTCCTTAATGCCCCTTACCCATTTAGCCCATCCCCCTCCCACAGCCCCTCCAGTAACCCTCTGTGTTTTCTCCACATTTAAGAATCTCTTATGTTTTGTCTCTCTCCCTGTTTTTATATTGTTTTTGCTTCCCTTCCCTTATGTTCATCTGTTCTGTCTTAAAGTGCTCATATGAGTGAAGTCATATGATATTTGTCTTTCTTTGACTAATTTCACTTAGCATAATACTTTCTAGTTACATTCATATAGTTGCAAATGGCACAATTTCATTCTTTTTGATTGCTGAGTAATATTTTTCTTTATCCATTCATCCATTGATGGACATGTGGGCTCTTTCCATACATTGGCTATTGTTCATAGCGCTGCTATAAACATTGGGGTGCATGTGCCTCTTGGAAACAGCATATCTGTATCCCTTGGATAAATACCTAGTAGTGCAGGTGCTGGGTCATAGGGTAGTTTTATTTTTAATTTTTTGAGGAACCTCCATACTGTTTTCCAGAGTGGTTGCACCAGTTTGCATTCCCACCAGCAGTGCCAAAGAGATTCTCTTTCTCTGCATTCTCACCAATATCTGTTGTTGCCTGAGTTGTTAGTGCTAGCCATTCTGATGGGTGTAAAGTGGTTTTGATTTATATTTCCCTGATGTTGAGTGATGTTGAACATATTTTCGGTTAGCCATCTGAATGTCTTCTTTGAAAAAGTATCTATTCATGTCTTTTGTCCATTTCCTCACTGGATTATTTATTTTTTGGTTGTTGAGTTTGATAAGTTCTTTATTCACTTTAGATACTAACCCATTATCTGATATGTCATTTGCAAATATCGTCTCCCATTCTGTCAGTTGCCTTTTAGTTTTGCCAATTGTTTCCTTCACTGTGCAGAAGCTTTTTATTTTGATGAGGTCTCAATAGTTCATTTTGGTTTTGTTTCCCTTGCCTCTGGTGATGTGTTGAGTTAAGAAGTTACTGTGGCCAAGGTCAAAGAGGTTTTGGCCTGCTTTCTCCTCGAGGACTTAATGGCTTCCTGTCTTACATTTAGGTCTTTCATCCATTTTGAGTTTATTTTTGTGTATGGTAGAAGAAAGTGGTCCAGGTTCATTTTTTTGCATACCACTGTCCTGTTTTCCCAGTACCACATGCTGATGAGACTGTCTGTATTCCATTGGATATTCTTTCCTGCTTTGTCAAAGATGAGTTGGCCATCTGTTTGTGGGTCCATTTCTGGGTTCTCAGTTCTGTTCCATTGATCTGAGTGTCTGTTCTTGTGCCAGGACCATACTGTCTTGATGATTACAGCTTTGTAATACAGCTTAAAGTCCGGGATTGTGATGCTTCCTGCTTTGGTTTTCTTTTTCAAGATAACTTTGGCTATTCAGGGTCTTTTCTGATTCCATACAATTTTTAGGATTGTTTGTTCTAGCTCTCTGAAGAATGCTGGTGTTATTTTGATAGATATTGCACTGAATAGGTAGATTGCTTTGTAGTATTGACATTTTAACAATATTTTTTCTTCTAGTCCATGAGCATGGAATATTTTTTCCATTTTTTTTGTGTGTGTCTTCTTCAATTTCTTTCAGAAGCTTTCTATAGTTTTCAGTGTATAGATTTTTCACCTCTTTGGTTAGATTTATTCCTAGATATTTTATGGGTTTTGGTGCATTTGCAACTGGGATTGATGCCTTGATTTCTCTTTCTGTTGATTCATTGCTGGTGTATGGGAACACAACTGGTTTCTGTGCATTGATTTTATATCCTGCAACTTTGCTGAATTCATAGATCAGTTCTAGCAGTTTTTTGGTGGAATGTTTCAGGTTTTCCATATAGATTATGATATCATCTGCAAAGAGTGTAAGTTTGACCTCCTCCTGCCTGATTTGGATGACTTTTATTTCTTTGTGTTGTTTGGTTGCTGAGGCTAAGACTTCCAATACTATGTTGAATAACAGTGGCAAAAGTGGAAATTCCTGCTTTGTTACTGACCTAATGAGAAAGCTCTCAGTTTTTCCTCATTAAGGATGATAATTAGCATTGGGTCTTTTATATATGGCTTTTATAATCTAGAGGTATGTCCTTTGACACCTACTTTCTTGAGGGTTTTTTATCAAGAAAGGGTGTTTTATTTTGTCAAATGCTTTCTCTGCATCTATCAAGAGGATCACGTAGCTCTTGTCCTTTCTTTTATTGATGTGATGAATCACATTGATTGTTTTGTGGATATTGAACCAGCCTTGATTCTCAAGTATAAATCCCACTTGGTCATGGTGAATAATTTTTTTAATGTATTGTTGGATCTCTTGGCTAATATCTTGTTGAGGATTTTTGCATCCATTTTCATCAGGAAATTGGTTATAGTTCTTCTTTAGTGTGGGGTTTTTGTCTGGTTTTGGAATCAAGGTAATACTGGATTCATAGCAAGAGTTTGAAAGTTTTTCTTCCATTTCTATGTTTTGGAACAGCTTCAAGAGAATAGGTGTTAACTCTTCCTTAAATGTTTGGTGGAATTCCCCTGGAAAGCCATCTTGTCCTGGACTCTTGTTTTTTGGGAGATTTTCGATTACTAATTCAATTTCTTCCTGTTTCAGTTTTGGTAGTTTATATGTTTCTAAGAATTTGCCCATTTCTTCCAGATTACCCATTTTATTGGTGTATAATTGCTCATAATATTCTCTTATTAATGTTTGTATTTTTGTGTTAGTTGAGATCTCTCCTCTTTCCTTCTTGATTTTATTTATTTGGGTCCTTTTCTTTTTGACCAAACTGGCTAGGGGGTTATCAATTTTGCTAATTCTTTGAAAGAACCAGCTTCTGGTTTCATCGATCTTTTCTACTGTTTTTTGTTTGTTTGTTTTTGTTTTTTTGTTTCAATAACATTGATTTCTGCTCTAATCTTTATTATTTCCTCTCTTCTGCTGGTTTTGGGTTTTATTTACTTTTCTTTTTCCAGGTCTTTAAGGTGTAAGGTTAGGTTGTGTGTATAGGCCTTTCTTTAGGAAGGCCTGGATTGCTATATACTTCCCTCTTATGACCACCTTTGCTGTGTCCCACAGGTTTTGGGCTATTGTGTTACCATTTTCATTGGCTTCCATGTACTTTATAATTTCCTCTTTAACTTCTTGGTTAGCCCATTCATTCTTTAGTAGGAAGTTCTTTAGTCTCCAAGTATTTGTTACCTTTCCAAATTTTTTCTTGTGGTTGATTTTGAGTTTCATAGAATTGTGGTTTGAAAATATGCATGGTATGATCTTGATCTTTTTGTCCCTGTTGAGGGCTGATTTGTGTCCCAGTATGTGATATATTCTGGAAAATGTTCCATGTGCACTGGAGAAGGATGTATATTCTGCTGCTTTAGGATGAAATGTTCTGAATATATCTGTAAGTCCATCAGGTCCAGTATGTCATTCAAAGCCATTGTTTCCTTGTTTATTTTCAGACTAGATGATCTGTCCATTGCTGTCCATCTGTAAGTGGGGTGTTGAAGTCCTCTACTATTATGGTGCTATTATCAATGACTTTCTTTATGTTTGTGACTAACTGATTTTTATGTATTTGGGTTCTTTCACATTTGGAGCTAAAATGTTTACAATTGTAAGGTCTTCTTGGTGTATAGACCCCTTAATAATGATATAATGCCCTTCTTCATCTCTTGTTACAGTCTTCATTTTAAAGTCTAGATTGTCTGATATAGGTATGGCTACTCTGGCTTTCTTTCACTGACCATTAGCATGATAGATGGTTCTCCATATCCTTACTTTCAGTCTGAAGGTATCTTTAGGTAAAAGGTGGGTCTCTTATAAACAGCATATATATGGATCTTATTTTCTTATCCATTCTCTTACCTATGTTTTTTGATTGATGTGTTTAGTCCATTGACATTTAGAGTGAGTACTGAAAGATATGAATTTATTCCCATTATGTTTCTTGTAGAGTTAGAGTGTCTGGTATAGAGTTGGATTGTCTCTGGTCCTTGCTAGTCTTTGTTGCTTTTGGTCTTTTATTACTTATTTTTTTCATTTTTCTCCCCTCAGAGAGTCCCTCTTAAAATTTCTTGCACGGCTGGTTTAGTGGTCACAAACTCTAATTTTCGTTTGTCTGGGAAACATTAAAAAAATTTTTTTTAATGTTAATTTATTTTTGAGAAAGAGAGAGAGTGTGTGTGTGTGTGAGCAGAGAGAGAGGGAGACACAGAATCCAAAGCAGGCTCCAGGTTCTGAGCTGTCAGCACAAAGCCTGATGTGGGGCTCATACCCATGAACCATGAGATCATGACCTGAGCCGAAGTCAGACGCTTACCCGACTGAGACAACCAGGCGCCCCTGTCTAGGAAACTTTTAATCTCTCCTATTTTGAGTGACAGCCTTGCTGGATAAAGAATTCTTGGCTGCATTTTTTTTTTCATTCAGCACATTGAATATATCCTGCCACTCCTTTCTGGCCTATCAAGTTTCTGTGGGTGGGTCTGCTGCAAACCTGATCTGTCTTCCCTTGTAGGTTAAGTACATTTTTTCTCTTGCTACGTTCATGATTCCCTTGCCTATTTTGCAGATTTGACAATGATAGGCCTTGTTGTTGGTCAGTTTTTAATGAACCTAATGGGAGTCCTCTGTGCTGCCTGGATTTTGATATCTTTCCACAGATTAGTAATGTTTTCCACGATAATTTGCTCGCATTCATTTTTTTGCTCTCTCTTCATCTTCTGGGATCCCTATAATTCAGATGTTGTTCCTTTTTAATGAGCCACTGATTTCTCTAATTATTAAATTGTGCTTTTTTGCTTTAGTCTCCCTCTTTTTTTCTGCTTCATTATTCTCTGTAAGTTTGTCCTCTATATCACTGATTTGCTGCTCTGCCTCATCCATCTTTATCGAGTGTTACCAGCTCAGTTATATCATTTTTTAATTTCATCCTGACTAGTTTTACTTCTTTTATCTCTGCAGAAAGGGACTCTAATCTATTTTTGACTCTAATCTATTATTATTGTGATTCTAGATTCTGGTTCAGACATCTTGCTTGTATCTGTGTTGGCTAAGTCCCTGGCTGTCATTTCTTTCTGCTCCTTCTTTTGGGGTGAATTTCCTCTGAGTTCTGTGGTCAGGTTGTACAAATGGTTGTATTAATCCTCACATCAATTTCTAGGTGTTCAGGATGGGTTAGTGTTGATCTGTTTAATGGGTACAAGACACAAAAAACCTTCCATGCTATTCCACCATCTTGGCTCCTTCTTTCAATCATGAGGTTTTAATATAGGTATCTACTACAGCTTCATGCCACATATTTTGTGTGTGTATCTTAATTTCTACTTATTTCAAAGTATTTTATAATTTCTCTTGTGATTTCTTCTTTGACCTAAAGGTTAGTTAGGAGTACGTTGTTTAATTTCTACATATTTGGGAATTTTCCTAATTTCCTTATTGGTTTACATCTAACTTCATTTCAGTGTAGTCAGAGAACATACATTGTATGATTTCAGTTCTTTTAAATTTATTGACATTTATTATATGGCCTACCATGTGTCCTATCCTGGACAATGTTCCACATATACTTATGAAGAATGTAGATTCTACCATTGTTGGGTAGAGCATTCTGTATACATCTCTGAAATCTAGTTGGTTCATAGGGATGTTCAAGTCCTTTGTTTCCTTGTTGATCTTCTGCCTCATTTTTCTGTTATTTAAAGTTGAATATTGCAGTCTATAATCATTACTTCTGACTTTTGGCCTGGCTGCCCATCCATCTATTTTTGCCTTTGAACCATCTATCATACTCCTGAACTCCATACGGTTATAGGAATGGGGCTTTAGTGGCCGTGTTTGTACAATGTTCCTAGGTCCCATTCATAATCTACAGATTGAGAGAGGTCAGGAGTGAGCATCCAAACCCAGACTGGTTCTATCAATTATCCCCATTTCCTAAGGAAATTAGGAATTGGACCAGGAACTTGTCTACATTATTTTCCATGTAACAAATAATGGTTTATACAAGGAATGGGAAACTGAGGAAGACTGACTTTAATCAGATTTACAAACAGACAAAGGAAAGAAGAAGCACATGTACACAAAAGATTTCCCGGTCAGCTTCTGGCCCTCTATTCACCTCTATCTGTTCTTTTTTTCTTTTTAATTTTTTTACATTTATTTATTTTTGAGAGACAGAGCACAAGTAGGGGAGGGGCAGAGAGAGAAGGAGAATCTGAAGTAGGCTCCAGGCTCTGAGCTGTCAGCACAGAGCCCGATTACGGGCTTGAACTCACAAACCACAAGATCATGACCTGAGCTGAAGTCGGATGCTTAACTGACTGAGCCACCCAGGTGCTCCATCACCTCTACCTGTTCTTAAGGTCTGACCATAACTCTGACCTTGAGTCACATGAAACACCTCAGCAACATCAAAATGCATGCCCCATTTTTCTTACTCTAGCCTTGAGAAGTTTCTATTTATTTCTACCAAAAAATATCAATAAATATTTGGTGGAAATATTCCTGTTGTAGTAATGAACGGTTTAGTTGATAAAAGAAAATTTAGGTTGAATTGAAGATATCACCTAGAACTGGCATTCCCAAAAGAATGCCTGTTGTAGAAAATGGAAGAAATTCCTTTAATAAAACAGCTTCAGCAAGAGATTTAAATCTAGAAAAGAAATCAGGGATAAATACAAAAACATATATGTACAAGTAGACCATGAATGTCAAAACAAGACAAGCAAAGAATGTCAAAAAATTAGAAATTACATGTTCAATATTGTGGAACTATTAAATATTATAAATTACTTCACATTCATATAAAAATATCTACACAATGATAAATTTGTGCAGATCTATCTACCAAAATGTGGGAGAGTTTCTGTAAGTTCTTAAAGAAATAACCCAAATAATTTTGTAGATAATCTCACGTTTACGAATAAGTCTATAGTCATGCATGTGCATGTATGTGTGTGTGACCTAAAAAAATATTGCATGGATATATGGCAATGCATTAACAGTTATTAATCCCTAGTTTGTGGGCTAAAGGTAAATTTTTGCTATCTTTTAATTGGTAGTTTATATTACTTATAATAAGCATATATTATATAACTGTAAGAAATAAAGCCGTTTGTAATTTAAGGAGATTTAAAAAAAGAAGGAAATGTACATTACCAGAGAAAATTTTTATCTTGAGGAAAAGGCCAGAGACACTCAGGCACTTAAAGATAAATATAAAGTAGAGTCAAAGACCAAATCTTGGAGCACTGAGAAAAGGCCTAATTTCCAGGTAGTGTGAAAGAACTCCTGAGGATTAGGTTTTGTTTCTCTTTTAATAACTCTAGAATGGTAAGTAGGTCATTCTGGTAAGGGGTAGAAAGAAAAGTTCAAGTTTGATGAATAGATTTTTTATCCTAAATATCTTGAAGAAAAATTTTAGAGTATCTTGCTGGAATAAAAAAAAAAAAATGATAGGAATTCTGGTAGTATGGGCTTAGGCAATTTAACTTTAAATTGCTTTAAATTAATTTAACAACTCATCTTTTACTGTACAAATCTTCATTTGCCCCTTTGTGTTTCCTCTGTGCCATCTCAACTCTGCTCAGCTCTGTGAGTTCCAACTGGAACGAAAGCAAGAGCATCTGCTCTGTCTCCTTGTTTGGCTGATGGGAGCCAAGGAAAGGAGCGTGGGCAGTGGTGAGACAGAGCACCAGTTCCGTGGGCAGACCTTTCCGACACCGAAGCCAGAACAGAGCTTCTCTTTCCACTGCTATTCAGTGTTTCTTCACCTCATGCCTTCAAGCCTCGGGATGGAAATAGACCCCATCGCCAGTACTGCACTCATCTTCAGGGGGTCCCTGCTCACTGCCCTCACTTCCATAAGTAGTCCCTTTATTAAACTCCTCAAATTACTGAATGTGGTGTGCTGTTTGTTTCCTGCAGGAATCACACTAATACAAACACTTCTCTATAAAACACATTATCAAGATCTACCCTTTTATTCTTTATAGGAATCTACTTCATTAGATAATGTTTCATCAGCTTTATGGTTGTTTGTGGAGTGTGAATGGTCAAACAACAGGCCTTGTCAGCTCTCTGTCCCTATCTCCTACGTCTTTTTGCTGGTTTCCTTCATTTTCAGTCCCTAAACTTGTACTTATTCCCTCCAGTGGCCAGATGGAAGTACATAGAAATTACACACCTCCACTTCTACCCAGCAGCTACTAATTAATGACTTGTGATGTGCTTGTATAATTATTTCAGCTCCCTCTTCCTAGGTAGGGGACAAATCTGTAGTGTGACCTACGCTGTCCCCGGATAAGCCTTGCTGGATTGAGACATTGGATTTATCTTGATATAAATTACTTTCACCTAAATTCTCATCTCAGGGTCTGCTTCAGGGCAATCTAAGTCAGAAAATAAATGTTTAAAAATATGAAATGATAGGGACACCTGGGTGGTTCTGTTGGTTGAGCATCTAACTGGTTTCAGCTCAGGTCATGATCCCAGGGTGGTAGGATTGAGCCCCATGTCAGGCTCCACTCTGGGCATGGAGTCTGCCTGAGATTCTCTCTCTCTCCCCCTCTGCCCCCTCCTCTGCTTATTCAGGGTATTCTTTCTCTCTCTAAAATTTAAAAAGGATAAAGAGAGGGAGGGTTGGGGAGAGAGAGAGAGAGAGGAAGGAAGGAAGAAAGAAAGAAAGAGAGACAGGAGAGAGAGAGACAGGAGAGAGAGAGAGAGAAGGAGAGAGAGAGAGAGAGAGAGAGAGAGAAAGAAAGAAGGAAAGAAAGAAAGAAAGAAGAAAAGGAAGGAAGGAAGGAAGGAAGAAAGGGAAAGAAAGAAAAGAAAGAAAGAATAAGGATTCCTTTATAAATTGCAGGCCAATGGATATGTGTTTGAAAGATATCTGTAATCAAATATGTTTGTTTTTTAATGGATAGTGATACAAAATAATTACTAGCAGTGGCAGAATTTTCTAAAAAGCAATACACAGGAGAGAAATGATTCACTTTCCCTGATATCTTTTTAATGTTGAGACATTAAATTCTAAAAGCATGAGCTCTGATGAGACCATGTTATTCCTTACCTGTGGATGTGTCACTATAAAGAGTAAAGATAAACATTTGCTGTCTTTTCATAATTCCACAGGTCTGGGAAGAAAGTCATAGATGCTCAGTGAACTAGTTACTGTTAGAAAGGCTTCTTGGTCCCTTTGGCCCATACTCCAGGGCCTCCAGACCTGACTCATCTTTATCCTCCCTAGGGGAGAAAAGGCATCTTTCTGAAACCAAAGTAACAGAGGGTTAGACCAAAAAGACACAGTTGATGATTCTCCTATTTCAGCCTTTACTTTGATAAATAAAGGCATCAAATCCAAAACGTGAAAGTGATGTACACAGAACTGTTCAGCTGGCTTATGGAAGGCAGGGACTTAGACCCACGTCACCGAAGTTCTAGTTAAGTGCATGTCCATTGCTGATACCATGTTTCCTCTTTTAAAGTTACATAAATATTCCTCAAGATTCTGAAAGAGATACATATTTTATCTTTTACCACGTTTTGATTTTTATAATTGATTTTTTGGATAATTTTATCAGAAACTTAAGTGGTTTGATTATTTACCAAAGTTGACTGAGGTTAATTATTTATTAGTTAACTAGAAAATTTTACCTTTTCATTATCAGCCTGGATTAAAATTGAGGGATGAAAGAGTGCGGGCCACCCTGTCTCTTCTCCCAGAAGGTTGCTGGTGTCATCAGCCCCGTTCAGGAAAAGAGCATGTGTCACTGGCAAACCAACTACTTTGAGGAGAGTGTTTAATATAAAAAGTCATGTTTTATAACCAAAATGTAAAACATATATTCAAGTCCATAAAAGTATTAAAATGTTCTTCCCTAATCTTCCTTGTTCATTGATAGAGTCAAAAAAATAATTTTCCCTGCTTTAATTTCTAAGCAGTTTGTCAATTGAGAATGAATTAACTGAAAGAATAATTGAATTCTTAATATACCTACAGAAGATAGTACTGATGAGAATTAATTTAGGTACCTGGTAGTCTCATAAATCTAGGTAGTCTCATAAATCCAGGCACCTAAATTAGTTCCCATTGGTAGATCATTGCTATATTTTTCAAAACCTAATAAGAAAACATAAGATCTATAAATGAGTTCTTTCTCCCTGTGCAGTGGCATTGATTACAGTGAATATTGTGTTTGGCTCTGGTTTGTGTTTTGGATTAGGCCTGGCTAGTTTTGACATATTTGTGAAAGCGATTTTAAGTTTATACGCACATTGTGGGGCGCCTGGGTGGCTTAGTCGGTTAAGCATCCGACTTTCGCTTAGGTCATATCTTGCAGTTCGTAGGTTCGAGCCCCGCGTCGGGCTCTGTCCTGACTGCCAGCTCAGAGCCTGGAGCCTGTTTCAGAGTCTGTGACTCCCTCTCTCTCTGACCCTCCCCTGCTCACGCTGTCTCTCTCTCTCTCCTAGAAATAAATAAAACATTAAAAAATTAAAAAAAAAAAGTTTATACGCACATTGTGACTATAAGTTAAAAGTAAGAATTCATAGTATATGGTGGGCTCTTTACAAACAAATCTCAATGATAAAGTTTAAAATTTTCTTACAAATATACTCTAAAGGTATCAAATTTTGTTTCTGGTTTTGATCGGTGTCTATAGCATACATATTTTGAAGACAGGTTTTTAATTATTTTGTAAGACTTCCTTTCCAAGATAGGAGGCCATTGTTAATAGGAGATTTTTAATCGTTTACAAAGTAAAATGCAGAAATGTTATACTGTCCTTTGATAAACTTACACATTATATTTCTTTAAAACTTGCTTCCACCTACATGCAAACCTAACATTATTTTTTGAAGGAAGTTAGGGAGGAATAATTAATGTTGCAAAAAGAACCCAAAAAAACAAAAGACTATACATTTAAGCAAAATAACACCACTTTGAGAGTAATCACCTCATAAAATTGGATCCATTTTGCAGAAATTTAGTTCATATGTTTGGGGGGTTTTTGTTATATACAGATTCAAAATTATCTTTGAGATGGAACCTTTATTAGTCTCTTCCAATATTAACCCCAACGACAGAGGCTTGAGCTGAATGTAAGAATTCAAACCCAAATCCACTGTCACGGGAAGTTTAATTAACACCTCTGAGTCTCGGCTTTCCCATCTATAGAACGGGGATGTTACTAATAGTAATTACTTCCCAGCAATGCTATTGATTAAAATAAATCAATGTACATAATACTTAGAAGAATGCCTGGCAGTATTACACTATATACATTATTATTACTATTCCCAGTACATCATATGTGCTTAATAAAAATTTGTTGAATTAAATACCCCTCCAAAATAAAATAATACATAGCAGCCCTTATCAAGTAATAGCACATAAAATATTCTCATATTTGATAAACATTCAAGTTCTAAGACCATAAGAAGATCAGAAACTCTTCCCAAGGCTAGTATTCACAAAGCAAGATGTTGTTTATGCAGTGTTTTCTGCAGGGCTCTGAGAACTCTACATCATTTCTACAAAATCAGCCCTAGTGCCTAAAGCCCACCCATTAAGACTAGATGCACCATTGGGGCGCCTGGGTGGCTTAGTCAGTTAAGCATCCGACTTTCGCTTAGGTCATGATCTCACCGTTCGTGGGTTCGAGCCCCGCGTCGGGCTCTGTGCTGACTGCCAGCTCAGAGCCTGGAGCCTGTTTCAGAGTCTGTCACTCCCTCTCTCTCTGACCCTCCACTGCTCACGCTGTCTCTCTCTCTCTCTCTCCTAGAAATAAATAAAACATTAAAAAAAAAATTAAAAAAAGACTAGATGCACCATTGGAAGTCCTTTTTAGGAGACAGATGTTAAAGAGTAGAAAGAGGCGATATTACATATTAAAACATATTTAGCCACTTAGAAGAAAATGAGAATTAAAATACTATGTACTGAGAGTTTAGCTCTATATTTTTTTTAGATTAGGGAACTACTTAGAAACATTCTGGGGGATTATAGCAAAGAACAAGGATGCTAACAGAAGAGTGCTGGAAGGGCTTTGTGATAAGGTGAGAAGAATAAATTGCCTACTTACTGTTTTTCTCAGAGGCTAGTACACCTCTGTCATCTCAGAATGCCATCAATACTATTTTAAAACAAGAATTTTCAACCTCAGGATGTATGTGATAGTGCGTCTAGCTTTTGAAGCCACTGACAAAAAGGATCTGATAATGTTCCATGTTATGACACTTCCATTATCCCACAAACTAAAGACTTTCTTGCTCTTAAAAAAAAAAAAAAAAAAGGTTCCATGCTTCAAAGGAAAAGCTTGTCTCCACCTAACACTGATGGTTTCATTTGTACTATGTGCAGAGTACAAATTGCAGTGCAGGAGCTAGTGTGGATCAGTCAGTGACACAATTAGAGAGCCGGACACTGGGTTCAAGGGCAGTCAGTGCTGCAAAGTACCCTTGACCTGTTACATTCAAAGGTGGGGAGAGAACTGAGAAACAAGTAGTGTGCTATGTATGAGAAGCAAATGGCACTGGGTTTTCATATGCACCTACTGCACTAATTCCAGAAAGCTCACAGTGCTATGGTACTACTTTGAATTTCAGGGCCTGAGTTAATATGCTGAGAAGGAGACTTATAATAGAAACTAAAGGTTGGAAGATTTATAGTAACCAATTGATACTTCCAATAATTAACAATTATATAAATTTGGTGCAGTTTATCTGTATGAAAATTCCTCTCTTTCCTTCCCAAGTCTGATAAGATAGACACAGGAGTCAGACTGTTGGAGACTAAAGTGTCAGCTCTCTGCTAAAAGATACCTTGGAGGGCACAGGGCATGAGTGCCCACAGATGCTTGCTAACACATGTGAATTTACCTTTCACACTTTGCCACCCTGAGATGTGGCCAGAAGCAAAATCAACTTTGCTACTCATGGAATAGAGCAGACTAGAATGTACTTTCTCTATAGGTAGGCAGTCCACACCCAGAAAAAGAGAAAAGATAAGCAAAACACTTCAATGAGTTAAAGAATTCACTCCCCTTCATAAGGAGTTTAGGGAAATGTCCAGCATGTGACTTTCAGCTAGAAATATCCCCTAGGGAACTTTGGAAAAGTCATATGGATGCTCCTGGCATTTGGCGAGTGCCAGAGTTGCTAAACATCCTGTAAAGCACACTGCAGTCCCAGGCAATGGAACAATTATCCTGCCTAAGATCCAATAGCATGTCTGTTGAGAAGCTCTGCTGGGAACCTTTCCACAGGGAGGGGGGAGCAAGGAATGAGTCACCACAGTTTTGTGAGTGGGCATATGTGGGTGCCCCTATGGGAACACAGCTAACTTCATGTGAACTATTTATTTATCTATTTTTTTATACAATATTTATTCACTGACTTTCATAAAATAGTTACCTAGAATTGTTGGGTACCTTGATAAAATAGGAGAATCCTGGTAGCTTTACATGGCCATATGTTGGCATAACATGACAGACCATTTTAATTTCCAGTATTATATTTAAAGTTTGAACAAATTTTTTTCTGCACAAAAATAAATAATTTTTGAGGAGTATATTGGCCATTCCATCTATAATCTACATCTGTATATTACAGTACATATGAAAAAATGATAGTATTACATTAAACAAATTATCTTTATATGTAGACTAATAAATTTAACTTTCTAAGGGAATATTGTCATTAAAATATGCTTAATTGTATGTCAAGAGTACATGCAAAATTCCATTAACTTTGCTCTTAATATTTGTATCAATATTTTAAAGGAGAAATAATATTAATTTTACTGTTTTTGAAATAAATATGGAAAGAAGTTGAACTATTTATTTTTTTATGAAGGTATGATGTACACTGAGAAATCATCATCTTTTTTCGTGGACTTGACCATCACCAGGATACGGAAGAATGCTATCACCTCCAAAAACTCCCCCCTTGCCTTTTGCTGTCAGCCCCTTCTATCTCAAGCTTCTAGCAACTACTGATCTGTTCCCTGTTCCTATCATTTGCCTTTTCCAGAATATCCTATAAATGGAAGCACTCTTTCAAATGTAGCCTCTTGCACTTAGTATACCACATTTGTGATTGATTCATTCATTTTGCTGTATCAACTGTCTACTCCTATTTGTTCTTTAGTAATATTCCTTTGTGTGGATGAATCACAATTTGCTTACCCATTCCGCAGTTGCAGGGCATTTTACATGAAATTTTAACCTTTATAAATTTAGGTTGCAAGTAAAATAAATGTCTTTAAAATTTAAGTCCAAATATGAACTTGCTGCATCTCTTCTCGTATTCTCTTCCAACTCCTCCAGAAAGCCATTCTGATTCAGTGAACCCAGATTTCTCATACATGCATGCTACTTCCATATTATTTACTACATTATAATAGTTTTTCCTATAGACTTCAAGCTCATTGACGTAGGAATAATATTTCTATCCAAACCACAAGTATAATTGGAGCATATAGGGTATTAATACTAGTTGAATAAATGTTTGAACAATGAATGGTAAATTAACACAAAGGTTTATAGATGTGATATGTCATCAGAAAATAACATATCAGTGGGGGACCTGGGTGGTCAGTTAAGCATCTGACCTTGGCTCTGGTCATGATCCCATGGTTGGTGGGTTCAAGTGCCGCATCGGGCTCTGTGCTGACAGCTCACAAGCCTGCAGTCTTCTTGGGATTCTGTCTCCCTCTCTCTCTTCCCCTTCCCCCACTCACACTCTGTCTCTCTCTCTCTCTCAAAAATAAACATTAAAAAATAAAAAAAAAATAACATCAGCTAATGACTCAAATATTTTGTTGTCTACTTATATTGAAAGCAGAAAATTTGAAACCACATGATCTTCAAAAGTATTTGTTGCTTGGGGGTTTCTGGGTGGCTCAGTGGGATAAGTGTCCAGTTCCTGATTTCAGCTCAGGTCATGATCCCAGAGTTGTGGGACAGAGCCCCGTGGCAGGCTCTGTGCTGAGGATGGAAACTGCTTTAGATTCTCTCTTTCTCTCCTCCATTTGTACATTCACGTGTGTGGATTCTCTCTCTCAAAGTAAATACACTTTAAAAAAATAAAAATGTACTTGTTGTTTAGACATTAGAATTTAATGTCTCAGTGTCTAAGTACACCAGAAAAACTTTACAGAAACTTAAAAAGGGACTGTTAATTATGACAGTAATTCTTTTACTTGGGTCCACCTTTTTTTTCCTTTTACCTTTATTTGGAACCCTGTGAGGCTTCCCCTAAATCATCAGCACTAGAAGTGCTCTTGGGGAGCCTCATCACACCTGGCATATATTTGGAAAAAATAAAAATATAGTTCATTTCAATACGTGTTTTCTAATATAATATTTTTCATAATTTTCATCATATCACTTAAGTATATTTCCATACAAACCTTGAACTGGCATATTGTGATTAGTCCATTTATGGAAAATCTCCACAATATAACCTAATTGGCCAAATGTGACTTGTCTTCTATGAGAAATAAGTCACTTTGTAATACTGATTACTAAAGTTTGTCTCATCAAAATTAAGCTTAATAGAGATCAAAAAATAGTTATTCTACCCATGTTATAAGTTTAGAAAATGAATAGAAAGCACAATTTCTCTTTACTTTGTAATGAGTGATATAAATGAATATATACTATAAGAAGCTAAAATTTAAAAGTTATGTATTAGAGAAGATAATTATGGTATTCTTTAAAACAGTGTTCATGTGCAGGTATTGAAGTCCTACATTTAACTTTATAGAATAATTAGATAACAAGTATAAAAATCAGAGATAGCTTAATTAACTATATATATCATGATCAAACCTTTTTTTAAGTAATCAATGAAATAGACATATACCATCAAAATGAATCCATTCTTGAGCTAGTAAATAATATTAGGATGTCTATATATGGCATAAAATAGTCAATATTGTATAAGGTGAAATACAGTAGGGGTTAGCTATAACTGTAATATTTCATAATATGACTTATTTTTAATCTCCAAAAATCATAACAAAATCATAGCATTAGACATTTATCCAACGAAAAATTAAAATTTTCATAGCCCTTAAGAATATTTCAGTTAGAGGGGTGCCTGGGTGGCTCAGTCGGTTAAGTGTCCAACTTCAGCTCAGGTCATCATCTCACAGTTTGTGGGTTTGAGCCCTACGTTGGGCTCTGTGCTGACAGTTAGCTCAGAGCCTGGAACATGTTTCAGATTCTGTATCTCCTTCTCTCTCTCTTTCTGTCTCTCTCTCAGAAATAAATAAAACATTTAAAAAAAATTTTTTAAAAGAATATTTCAGTTAGAGTTTAAAAGTCAATGTCAGGGTCGCCCGGGTGGCTTAGTTGGTTAAGCGTCCGACTTTCACTCAGGTCATGATCTCACAGTTCGTGGGTTCAAGCCCCGCGTCGGGCTCTGTGCTGACTGCCAGCTCTGAGCCTGGAGCCTGTTTCGGAGTCTGTCACTCCCTCTCTCTCTGACCCTCCCCTGCTCATGCTGTCTCTCTCTCTCCTAGAAATAAATAAAATATTTAAAAAAAAAAATAAAAGTCAATGTCAGTAGTCTATTTTGCATTGGTCTTTCCAAGGATGAATATTAAGAATAGTGGAAAAAGGAATGGCTTATCTCTATATACGTGGCAAAAACATTTTTATTGGTCATTATTTCTTACCAATATTTACTTAGGGATGCTTTCATGAGAATCTCCTTCAAAAGTAGTGTATTTTTCATTATAGGACGAAGGATGAAAAAAACAACTTTGAATAAATGTGGCCATTAATCCATGAGTGGATCTCCAGCAAATACTTGAACTCAGAAGATCCCACTTAGATCCCATACCGACCCAAATACCCTGATTTCTAATGCAGGCTTAAGAGAATGTGTATAAGGAAAGAAAGATGGAATTCCCTAAGGGCTTTTTGTGCTTTTAGTCATTGAGCTTCCACAGAAGGATCCAAAGGGGTCCAAAGTTCTAATTAGATTTGGAATCTGAAGGGATGATTTATTTTAATAAAAAGGAAGAAAGATTATTATGAAAGCATCACAGACTAAGTTTAGGAAAGAGTTTGTATATAGAAGATCTGAAACATGAACCTTAAAAACACCTGAACTCTCTTACCCTTTGGAAATTTTTCTTATATTCCCAGATTATATGTGTCTCAGTTTGAAGACCACTGATGACAGGTGCTTTCATAAATATTCCAAAGACTCTTTGTAACCTAACTCTAATACCCAGTTGCAAATAAGAATGTATTGCTGACCCTACCTGCTATGGACAATACAGGATTATTCTTATTATCTTTATTAAATTGAGGATTATTCTTATCTTGGTTCCTAGACCTACTTTCTAATGATTTCTATGGTTCTCCATAAGATTCCATGCCACTCTCCCCCTAATTTGCTGGCCAGTTTTAACTGTGCCTTGTCAGTCTCTAATGGCAAAAGTATATACCCCCCAGCATTAATGCAGTGATTTGTTTTTAAATCTTACTGTGAATGGCATTAGAATGCATGCAAAACATAAATTTCCAACTTTGAAAAAAATGAGATTTTTTTTGTTTCTTTTGTTTGAAATTTGGGTTCCTTTATAGAAGAATTCATAGAACTTAAAAGGTAACAAGTTGAGAACTTAAAAGGTAACAAGTTGGTTTAGGAAATAGAAAATCAATTTGGTGATAACCAACCCCTGGTTGGTTCCCTTTCATATAATCTCTGGTCAGTGATTGCAGAATTTTGAACCATGACTTCCTATAATAGTTATTGACTCTCAAACTAAATGAAGAATATTATCCTTAATATATTTCTAATAAATCTTTTTCCGTATGTGTAATCTTAAGGTTATCCAGTTATCTGGCATCCAGAATTAGTATCATCATTCTCTGTAAAGTGGTTAAAGTAGTAAAGTGAATAGGCAACTGAGATTACACAGAGATATACTTCTATCTAGAAATAAAATCCAAGACAAGTTTTGATTCAGTAATCTCTTATCCCACCACACTACATTTTTTGTAGTTAATAATTATGACTACCCTCTATTACATTTTTATGCTCTTTGAACCAT
This sequence comes from Hyaena hyaena, assembly GCF_003009895.1. Lineage (NCBI taxonomy): Eukaryota > Metazoa > Chordata > Mammalia > Carnivora > Hyaenidae > Hyaena > Hyaena hyaena. The sequence goes on from NW_024081434.1 coordinate 124,747, forward strand.
CAGTCCTTCAAAGGGATAATCTGGAAGGTATTATCAAAAAGTGGTCTTTACTTTGTTTCACATATGTGATATTTTCAGCACACCCAGTGCTGAAAGAAGAGAGAGAGAAAAAGGGAGGAAGGGGAGAGGAAAATACAAAGGAATGATTGTCAAAATCTGGACACAGAATATCATGTTAAATAAACTATTGTATATAAAAGTAACCCATTCTACCTGTTAAGAGAAAGAAAAATGGGATCCTATTGTATAACAACCTAATATTAACTCATCGTATTTCTGCTACAGAAGGTTTGGTATATTAACAAACATATCCACGTAAAACAATAGTTAGCACCAACTTACATGGAATTGAGAGTAAATAAATCTCGGATAGATTCCTTAAAAAGTCTAGAAAAACAGCTTTCTACTTAATTTATATTTATAATTTGTTAGTGACCCCGTTCATCCTATCCAAAAGGAACATTTCTAATGCATATCTATATTTCCAATATAAAGCAAAAGAAACTGGTATAAACCATGCAATCTGTTGCCATTTTATTTAATTTATTTTGCTTTATTAAGCACATCCTTATCTAGTTCTTTAGAAACCAATTCTTTTTCCAGGATGGCAGTTTCGGGAATTATGTATAAAGTTTCTGCATATTTCTTGCTTAAAATTTCAACTGGACTATTTCACAATTTCTAAAGGATAATTCAGACCAATCTCATACACAATAATGTGCACTTTTTTCAGAAGAATTGATATTTATGTGCTTAGCCAGGTTTTCAGAAACCACAGCTATCTATAAATACATAGTAAGAAGTTATATAAACCATTTATATTCTACCTAAAGATCAAATGAGAATATTAGGAAAACCTTGGAGTATATGAAAAACTTGGGAAATCCATGTGAAGAAAAGTTGGTCAGTTTACTCCAACTTCATTTTCTTTCAAATATCTAATACAGTCAACACACTGTGGTTATGCAGACATTCAATAAGCTGAGAAAACCTCCAAATATTTGAAATTTACATTTTTCCTCAGCCTTAAATTCCTCTGAGAATTATACTCGGAAATGCTTGGGAATGCAGCTCCTAATTCCCCCAAAGAGAAGTTCTTTCCATTTTGATTTTCTCAGCCACAAACTAATCAGTCTTAATTGCTCCCAGCTGTGATTTCTTCACTCAGGGGTTGCTTCCTGCTGGTACCCAAGTAGTACAGAATCATGCAGTTTTGTTAAACTCCAATAAATACATGGGAGCTTTGTAAAATCTAATTTACTATACAACAGTTCAAGTACTGTAACTATCACGTAAACTTTCACTCAACTTTGAAAGCTGATCACGTAATGAAGAGTACTCTTTTTCAAAGAGGTGACAAGGTATCGGGCAATTGGAAGTTATATTTTTACCATTAGGGATTACAATGGAATATTATTTGTATTTGTATTTGTAATGGGTGTGTGTGTAGTGTATATCTATACGTATATATGTCTCTATATATGTATTTGTGTACATAATACATGCATATTCTTTGTGTTACACGCAAAACATTTTTCTTGTATATTTGGAATTATCATTATTATAGCAAAAAGAGATTTGAAGAATCAAAACTGCATGTGTCTGGAAACAAAACACTGTGGTAACACCAAGGAAGTAAACTAAAATAGGAAATATTGCCACATTAAAGCCTTCATAAAAGTAAATGATTGGGTCTCCCTGACATTTTTTACTATGTCATCTGAAAACCTAGGGGAGAAAGATTATAAAAATCTTTTTCAAAAATTATAATCCTGGTTATAAGAACAACATTTAAAAATCATATCACCTGAAAGGAATAATGAGAGTTATGTTTTTTAGCTTACTTATGATACAAACTCAGCCATCATTTTTAATAAATCAATTTCTATTAATTATTTTCATACAAGGAAAAAAAGCAACAAAGAAGAAAAAAGATGAAAAGAAATTAACTACATCTGAAAGTGATTTAAGAAGTGACTGTGGGCTTTTTTATTAAAACCAGTGAATCTGAAGTTTCAATTAATGAACCACAATTCATGGCTATTAGCTTGACTAATAAACTTCATTATTAGACAAAAAACTGAGAGTAATGAAGACAAAGTATGGAAGCTTGAGAACAGGTTGCCATTGGCAGAAATTGAACAAATTCAAAATGCCTAAATGAGAACGTTTGCAAAACATTAAGAAAACCACAAAAATAATTGTTCTCTTGCATCCATGGTCTTAATGAACTCACTTCATATTACAATATAGCAAGATTTATATGTGCTCAAAATAGTACATGCGTGGCACCAACATGCTGTAATACATATACAATGGTCTGTAAGGTACTATAGACTTTAATAATAATGAGAAAAGATTACTAAAATACTTATATGTTTTCAGAGTTATACAGAATTTGGTGGTGCTATTTTTACTTCTGAAAGTAATTTTATATGTAATAATTTATCATTCATGGCTAAACATATACCATTTTTATACTAATCTCCATGCTCTGAAAACCTACTGTTTAGACAGAAATCAAATCTAGAAAATCTAAACTGAGAAGGATTAATTTATCCCATACTAATAGTTCCACAAAGGACAATTTAAAAAGGGTAAATACAAGAATCCTTTACTTAAAGCATCATATTACTGTAGAAGCAATAGAAACTAGCAACTAAGAAATTGGATATGGGAGAAGTGAGCTTATGATTGGCAACCAATCTTTTTGGGGGCACCAGGAAGGGGAAGAATCTGGCTAGTGTAGTCAGGGAGCCACCATGGGGAGAACAAAACCAATGGAGTGTCCAGTAGTTGTACAGCTCTGGGAAAACACTGTTGTAGAGTTGAGTAGCCTCAAATATATAGCCTATTTCCTCCAAAGACATGTGGAATAAGTCAAAGACTTTACTGGAAAGAAATAAAATAGCTAAGCCAAAAACTTCTAAAAAGTAAAGCGAACTATTCCACAGTACTGTGATGCTGAAGAGAAAAGACCCTCCAGATGAAGTGATTCCCGTGAACACAATAATTTTCAGTCTACAATCTTGGAAGGAGTGGTGCATTGTTTATCCACAGCAGTATTTTCACTTTTTTTTTCTTCTGATGGGGAAGGTAAGGGATTGAGAATTCATTCTTGTCGCTGGCAAGAGTGAGGTTCAGAAAAATCAGCAGAGACTTTTGTAGTCACACAGGGTAAATATGACAAAATTGAAGACTTGAGGGTTTCTCCCTTAAGACGTTTGCTGAATTCTTAAGAAGTCTGAAGAAAGCTAATGAGTAATATCAAGGAATTTTCTTCATTTACTCATTCCAAAAGACAGAAACATCCTCCAGGGTTGGTGATCCCAATGAACACTTTGAAAAACTATTCAGAATTGGGAAGTCTAGAGTCAAAAACAAAGAATAAACCAAGAGTACAGAAAATGTATCCAAAATCAACTCAGCTTAGAAAATGGAAGATTTAGGTGCCCAGCCCCCTTTTCTGTTCACTTAATAGAGACAGTAGAGACGCTTCTGTCATGGAAGATAACTTTATCTGATACCTCTATGGTTTTTCCAGTGTGTGGCATTCAATCAAAACCAGTATGTACCAATTAACTAAAACATACCTGTTGATGGAAATGTAAATTGGTACCACCATTTTGGAAAACTGTTCAGTACGATGTATATGAGCTGTATAGATGCATGCCCTATGACCCTGCAATTCCATTCCTAGTTATACAAAGAACAGATATTTGTACAAATGCTAATCAAAACACATATGATATAATGTTCACAGCAGCAATTGTGCTAGCAGACCCAAGATGGAGAAAAAAAATCCATCACTAGAATAGATACATAAATTATGTGATATTCATGCTATAGATTATTATAGTCCAATAAGAAACTGATAAACTAGAACTACATGCAACAGGAACAAATCTCACACATAAAATTATTCAGTGCAAAAAGCCAGATACAAAAAAAAATATCTAGTGTATGATTGCATGTTTATAAAGTTTAAAATCAGGAAAAACTAAGCTGTCAATCTTGAGGTTATATGGACTAGAGAGGGAATGAGGCTGCTTCCGGGATGCCGGTAGTGTTCTCTTTCTTGATTTGGGTTCTGGTATCACAGATATGTACACTTTGTGGAAATTTTTTGAGTTCTACATTTATAATTAGTCCTCTTCATTATGTATGTATATTTTACTAAAATGTTTAAATAAAAGTGAAAAAAAAAAGAAAGAAATATTCTTAGTTTGTGCTTAATATACCTATCTCTCTATATAGAAGTCTGCATATATCTGAAACTATCTCTGGAAGTTGTTTAAATTAATGAATTTCGGAAAACCTCTCATGCTGATCACTATATCTGGCCCAAAAGAAGAAAATAAAAGCAGGGGAGGAAAAAAGAGTAGCTTAGAAATACCAGGCAAAGGGCACATCCTTAGTAAGTTTTCTTCTGCTGCTGTCCCACTTGACTGAGCTGAGGTTTGAATATGGTGGTATTGAAGGAAAAATATTTTTTAAAGGTTTTTATTTATTTATTTTTGAGAGAGAGAGACAGAGAGAGAGAGAGAGAGAGACAGAGAGAGAGAGAGAAAATGAGAACATGAGCAAGAGAGAGAGAGAATCCCAAGCAGGCTCCACACTGTCAGTGCAGAGCCCAATACAGGGATCAAACCTATGATGTTAGATCATGGCCTGAACCAAAATAAAGAGTCAGATATTTTAACCAACTAAGCTACCTAGGTGCCCTGAGAAAATATTTTTAAAGTGATTGTCTATTCAACCATTGTTTTACATTAGGCAGATCTTGGACTAAAATTTAAGATGGATATTTTATGTCAAATTAAGATATATATTTCAGATTTAAGCATCATTCAAAGAGATAGTTTCAGATATATTCTATGTGGCCCAGCCTAACCTATTTTACAGCTGCTAGGTATAGCCTTTCTCCCATTAGAAGTCTTGACATGAGGGATATATCTCACGTAGGATTATAGTTTCTACCAGTTGCTCTTAAGCCACTTTGTTTTAGAGTTTTCAGTCCTTGCTGTCCATAAACTGGTGTAGTTCCTTGTTCTATATCTATGCTCCTGCTCCATCTCTACATTTTTGGTGATTTTTTTCTATCTTGGGAGATAAAGAAGTGATTCCCCCATCTTGCCTTCAAGTTTTTAGGGGGTGGAGGCAGTGATCAGTTAAGAAGAACTGTGCCCTCAGTAACATAGTCTTTTATTTTTATCTCAGCCATTTTCTTCTTAAAGCCCACAGTATTGTTGACCTTCTGGGTTTGGGAGTATTAAGGAACAGCTTCATTATATACTTGTAGAATGAAGGACCTTTACCACACCTGACATTCATCCCTACCTATTCATTTCTGGCCTCACTTTTCAGACCCCTTTTTCACTCATGGTAACTCTCCATCAGGAATCGTTCATGTCTGTCCTTAAATTCAGATATAGCAGTCTATCAATCTCTTTCTATATATGTGAATCCCAGTTATATATAGTGTTCAAGTTCTTTCTCAAGGAGCTGGTGGATCCTCTATGAATCATGGAATGTTCCTGAATATTTTACGAATTGGGACACTTCTTTGCCAAATGTCAAAAAAAATTACTGTCTCTGCCCATAAGTATATCAAAGTCTCAACTATGTACTTTCCAAGATACCAAAATGTCAAAAAATCAATTTTGCAGGGCAGGCAAAGGGATAAATCAATGCAGAATTGTTGAAAGAACAGCATCTTAAATTTCAATCCAAGACTAGCCCGACTTAAAACAAAGACTGAATGACAACTTTTCCAAAGATGCCTTCCTAATTAATACCTCCGTATTCAAACTTCAGCTCAGTCATGTATGAGTGACAGAGGAAGGGGAAAACTTGCTAAAGATTGCCCCTTCTCCTGGCATTTTAATGCCATTTCTTTTCTCCTTTGCTTTATTTTCTCCTATTTTGCCAGATACATGAACAGCATGAGATCTTCCAAGGGATACCAATTTTAATTGCAACCAATAATAAGAAAAAGAACTAAGAAATATTGAAAATCACTTACATTTGCTTACTTCAATCTTCCTTTCCTCTGTCTAGAAGACTACACTGTTTTTGTTCATCTGATATTAAATTGGCTCTAGTGAATTGCATTCATTATTTAATTCAGCTTCAGTTTTGGAAAAGCACTATTCATGATAGGTCAAGTGTTCTGGGGTAACAGAAAATCTCCAAATCTCAGAGGCATAAAAATGTTTTATTTGTTATAAGCAAGTTGGCAATGGGTCTGGCCAATGTTTAAGAGGATCTGTCTCCTATGCAATGGCTCAGTATCACATCACCATGTCAGTATTTGCTCCCATGGCTGCTGGCAAAGGGTGAAAGAACTGAAGAGTCTCAGAATGAAAGGATTCATCCTGGAAAATATGGTTCATTTCTGCTGACACTTCATTAGGAACATAGGTCAAAGGCCACACATAACCTTAAGAGAGCAGAAAAGTGTCATCTTTCCCTGCAATCCAGTCCTAATAGATGGCAAATATTAACTGTAAGTTAAATAATATTTTTCTTAATGTTCAATGCTTTCTTCCAGGCATACAGTGTAGACCAAGTCTTAATTTTGAAATAATTTAACGGAAAAAGAAATAATTAAGCATGAAGAAAGTGAACATCAGATAAGGAAAATGACATTTTGCTTATTATAGCATCAATTTAGCATGGCTTCATGAAACACTGACTTGAGAAAAATTCTGAGGCCAATCTTAGCTCAGTAGGAAAAAGTGATTTAACAGGTCAATCATATCCACTCTGAGCACAAGAATGAAGAATGTTGCTATGTCATCAATTGACTTACTGATCCCAATTCCAACCCTCTTTTTGCATCCATACCTTTATGTGTCCTGAAGGAAGGCAGAGTGGACTTCTCCATAGCTTGACTTGGGGTTGGCTTGTAACCCATTTTGGCCAATGGCATGTAAGTAGTAGTATGCAATTTCTGAGCCAAGACCTTGCACAGAGTGAGGAATAAAGCTACAAAGCTGAAGTCCCATCAATTTTCAGAGAGGCAAAAACAGTTACAAATGATTACTGTTTTAAGCTATGGAATTTCTGGGCAATTTGTTATGCAGTGAGAATTAATCAATCTATGTCACATGTACCAGCCACTGGCCACTCATAAAGTATAGTGAATGAAAAAACAAAAAACAAAGCAGAATCTAGAAAACAAAAAGAGGAGATGATCACACAAATGAAAAAATTGTTGAGGATTAGAAAAAAATAAGAATGAGCTTATTTAATGTGACTATTTTTTAGACAATTAAGATACATGAACTAAGAATGTATTGTTCTGACTTGTGACTATATTTACATGAACAAAATTCAAAGTTACAAAACTTCATTTTTATGTAAGAATTGATTTTATTTTAAAATTTAAAAAACGAAACTGGAACATTACCCAACAACAATTATTAATGGCCATTAATAATCAGTCTCTAAAGTTATAAACTTGAACATGATTATAAAATCCTGTTGTATTAGGATTAAAGGGATGTATGATTTTGAAGGAGGTGATTTTTGGGAAAACAAAACTAAGCATTATTTCAAACAGTAAAACTGTATAGTTTAGTGACAATAAAATACATAAAAATGTAAATAGGCTTTTCATGATAAATTTCAGAATGGCAGTTTTTCAGATAAGATAAAATATTTAAGAAGGCTCATTTGAAATACCCACTAAAATGTCAAGTGGATAGCCAGGCCCCAGCTAATATATGGGAGCAAATATTGAATTGGAAGGATTATTCATCCAACCCATACTTTTCATATTTTCATAAATATGCAAGTGCGAAAGCAAATAAAAGAATAGTAAGAGGCTTTGGAGTACATAGGGATCAATAGTTGAAGTACTCAAGGTGGCTCCACGCTGATTTTCTTTCATTAATGTTACTGAAACTCAAGCTCAGGAATCCCACCTTCACTCTGCATCAGAACCACTTAGGAACCTTTTTAAAATACAGGTTTCCAGGCCCCACCCCAGATTCCATTGGGCTGATATTGGTATTTTTTTTAAAGATCTCAGTGCCATTTTAAAGTGTAACCAGGGTAAGTAATCATAACTACTTTGACCTAGTCCAAGTATACATAAGTCAATTAATGATTAATTACAGTTAGCAACTCTCCAATTCCTGGCTGTTCCCAGTCTCATTGTTTTCAACCCAGTTTGGGCACAAGCTCTATCAAAACCTGGAGAAACTATGATGCTATTAAATATCTACAAAGTAGTACAGTGATTTTTTTGAAGCTGTGTCTCACAGTAGTTAAACTGGATTATATAACAAAGGCAAAAAGATTACCAGTTAGTCCCCAAAAGTGTCTGCTATCTCTATAGAAGTAAGCTTTGCAAAAAGTACTGGTTTCCAATTATATGAAGCAGAGTACCTGTTTAGTTTCAGCATTAGGCTGCATGAGGGACTGAACAACAGGAAAGATCTCAAATGTATAGGTTCAACTTTTGGAAAACAATACATTTTATTTTACTTTATTATTTTTTTAATGTTTTATTTATTTCTAGGAGAGAGAGAGACAGCGTGAACAGGGGAGGGTCAGAGAGAGGGGGAGTCACAGACTGAAACAGGCTCCAGGCTCCGAGCTGGCAGTCAGCACAGAGCCCGATGCGGGGCTCGAACCCACGAACCGCGAGATCATGACCTAAGCGAAAGTCAGACGCTTAACCGACTAAGCCACCCAGGCGCCCCACAATACATTTTAAATATAGCTAATATAATATTGAATATTAAATTTACAGGTGATTTATTTATGAATTTTTATTTATGAATATTTATTTACAGGTGACTTTTCACAGAAAAAATGTTGGCTGAATATTGACTAAAGTCTAGGGTTAGGAGCTAGGTGCATGAAATATAAAAGGGCACAAAACTTTTACCAGAAGGAAGGAAGGGAGAAACAAAAGAGAGGAGAGAGGTAGAGCGAGAGGAAAAGAGAATAAAGAGGAAAATAACTTTTTCCTGTCAGTTTTGGAGAAAATCAAGCAAATAAAGAAATGAAACTGAAACTTACTTTTTGCCAACCTTGCTACTTGATTGAAGCGATTACATTAGAAAACTCTTTTTGAGTTATTTTCTGTAAATAAATAGATGTATTTGCAACTATAGACCGTTTCTCATACTCTTACAGTTACATGTAGCCTAAAAACAGGGAGTGTAACATAGGTAGTAAGACCCTGAGCAGCTTTAGCAAGAAAAAAGTTGAACAGTAAAGATTGTGGTATCCTTGTTTCTCTTTCAAAGGGCAAGCTTGATTATAACTCCCTTCAGATTTCCAAGTTACTCATCTGAGTAAAGGGGCAAGATTTATCAGCCTTCTCTGGCCACAGCTGAGCAGGTGATGGAACAAACTGGCAGCAGGAAACATTAACAGAAGGAGCCAGAGAGTTTCCTGCCCAGGCCAACAGAGTGGAGAGGAAAGGAGAGGAAAGAAAATGGTGACAGAGGTTTTTCTAATGCCAGAAATGTAAGAGTGCCTTTGTTATAAAACACAGGCATTGGGTTCCTGTTTCCATAACTTGTGATTGGTGAGTTATTTTTACATTTATCTTAAAGAGGTTACACCCTGCTCTGAGATTTCATAAGCCATTTTCCTGTCTCTGAAACAAACAAAATATTCTTCTCTCCGATTCCATTTCTCTGTTGACCTTGGGAAAACTGAACAAGAGAATGGTGTGGGTTATACATTAACCTATGTGTCTAAGATTGTGTAGTGAGAAGGAGCAATCAGGCTTTGTGAAAGCTGAGGAACTATTTGCCTGCCAGACGTGGTTCGGTGTTACTTATGAACTTTTATTTGTACCTTGAAAAGTTACATTTCCTAAATTGTGGAGGAAAAGTTCTCAAAAAAAGAGTGTAAATATGTGTTTGGCCTTGCACAATGCATTTCAAATCAATTCTGACAAAAATTGTGTGGGGGTGAATAAAAATTAATGGAACATGATTCATTGTGGGCATAAAATATTCAAATTAATGAAAAGCATAGCCAAGTAGACACAATTATTTTATTCTTTGGCTATTACCTGCATGCTGCAGTAGACAGAGGAATTTGGAATGTGTCCTTTATTGCTGCTATGCTGCTTCGGGCCCTGGCTTGGGAATTAAGGATTCATGCCTCTACATAATGATATATGATTAACACTGTGAAAGTAATTGAACTCTTCATTCTAGACAATCCCTTGCAGTGTCAGCAAGAAGCTGGAACAAAGTGTGTCATTTAACAGAGTTACGCTGTAAGTGAGAAAAACCTCTGATCCCTGCACAATTAACTTCCTAATAATTTTAGGGTTTCAAGATTAAATGAGGGAATTAATATAATAGACCATGTAAATGTGCATCAGAGAAATAAAGCAAGGCAAAGACACTAAAAGGGATGGAAATTTTAAGGAAATTAACAATTGCTCTCAAATATAATAAGAGACAGGTGTCAGGCTGTTAAAAGGATGATTGTTGTAACTGGAGCAGCTGAGGATGGTAAATGCACAGCTGTTACAAAGATTAGTTGTGTCGTAACAGAATACTTGTTTTGCTGTGCACTCTACTAAACTAAATTATATTACAACGAGCTCATAAAGTAGCCTGGAAAGTGAAGTAATAATGATATTGACACCAATTTTACATAATAAAATACTATACCTCGAATCATAACTACGCCTTTATAATCTCAGCAAACTGGCCTTATTTATGAAATCTCTCAATTTTCTTAAGTGCATGAAATATCTCAATGATATTTTAAGAAAACAATAATACAATGGCATTATGTTCCATTAACTTCAAAATGGTCCAATTTTGATGTTCACTGGTTCTAACCTCCCTTTTATTCTGGCAGTTTAGTTTTATCAAAATGTTAATTCAGTGTAGAGTGATGAGCCGTATTTCAGGTAATTCTGTAAAATTTGATAGTGTTCCTCCTGGATAAGGACTAGTCTATATTTGGTTCAGTCTAGGACTCACACTGTCCTTTAGGAAAAAAAGGAAAGGAAAGAGAGATTTCTTTGTAATTATTCTCAAATGAATTTGTTGCAACTCCATCTGATTAGTGTCCTTGAGTACAACACAGAACATAGGGCAGAAAGAAGAGAAATGCATCAAAATAGAGGTGACTGTATTGAGGGCAGTCTGTGGTGTTTGTTTTTTAGGAGTCTGAATTTTAGTCAACTCATTCCTTGGTGGCAGGAAACTGGGTTTACTTAGTGAAGTTTTGTTCATATTATTTTGTTTAGATCAAGCATAAAATTCCTTCTTCATTCCTCTCAGAGTCGATACCTTCCCATATGAGTTCCATTCACATTGGCAAGTAAATGGGAGTTCTACCAAACATGTGAATTGAAAATTAAAATATCAGTATATTTAAGCTGATAAATGACCCTGAGAATTGATCACCTTTCTTCTGCAACTTTGGAACACTCTTTTTTGCTGGAGTGAGGTTGCTATGCAGAGAAGCTTCCATGAGTTTTTAATAACCCCTGGCTCATTGAATTTGATCCAAGGTGTGATGGACATGATCACTCTAGCTGGTTTCCTTGCAGATTCATATTTGAATAAACACAAAGACCAGTGTGAAGTGATGATGAATTTTTATATTGCTGGACTACTCTCCATATCAAGAACAAAAAAAAAAAAAAAAAAAAGCATTACATTGACTATGATAAATAGTTGGTTTAACTTTTCCTAACATTTCTAGCTTGGTTAAACTTTTCTATACATTCAAGTGAGCAGTCACTTCACTTGTGAATTCTTAAACCTTAATGAGATTTTACTTATAAGAAAGTAGGTAGAGGGGTGCCTCGGTGGCTTAGTCAGCTAAGCATCTGACTTTGGCTCAGGTCATGAGCTTGTGGTTCACAAGTTCAGTCCCCGTGTCAGGATCTGTGTGGACAGCTTGGAGCCTGGAGCCTGCTTCGGATTCTGTGTCTCCCTCTCTCTCTGCTCCTCTGCCACTTGCACCCCATTTTTCTCTCTCTCAAATAAACGTTAAAAAATGAAGAAATTGGGTAGAATACTTCAATGAAAAATCATGTTGCTGCTGATATGTATGAGTGTCAAAGGCATATTTTCTGGGTAACACCAGCATTCTGAGGTGGTGAATCTGGTTGTGGCATATTTAATAGTACGCTATAATCAGTTGACTTTTCCATTATTATAATTATAACACAAGCTACTCTAAATCTTTTGTTCTTTCACCAAAGTACTTGTGGGTTGAACAAATGAGCTGAAATATATGTTTATAAATCTATAAAATGTATGCAAGTAGCAAAAAAGTCTACTATATTCAGTTCTAATATCATGACAAATTCCAGAACATATAAAAAGCATGCCGTTGGGTCTTAAAAGTCAGAAAATTCAGGCTTTGGGCTGTGTAGTACATCAGCAATAAGAAATAATGGTGAGGCATTCTGAAATCCCTGTAATTCTCTGTCTGTGCTTGTATACCTTATCCAAACGTATTCGTTGTTTGTTTACTTATCATTCCTTCCTTTCTCTCTGCCCCATACCTATTTCCAAAGATGTGCCAATGGCATAAGAATAAGCCTTTGTTGTTCTCATAGTTCTGTGCCCTGCCATGTCCAACAGATGGCCTTTCATTTAAAGAGTTCACAAATAAGTTTAAACGAATTGATCAGATGGACACCCATGGGTTCAAAGCTGGAGAATAAAGTTAAGATAATGTACAGAAACCAAAGGGAAAGAAAGTGTTCAGAAAGCAATAGGGAAAATAAATGAAAACAGCAGGAGCAAAAAAAAAAAAAAAAAAAGTAGAAAGGCAAGCAGCCTGCCTTCCAGAAGGCTGGGTCGGTTGAAGAAACTGGGCATTCATTCCATTCAATACCCAAGTACTAGTCATGATGAACACTGAGTGATAGTAATGAAAGGACAGGCCTCTTCCCTGACCTACTGCAGTTTGTGGCCTAGTAGATAGATGAAGGAAATAAACATTATGCTTGGGTAGATAATAATAGAAGGACAAAGTATGAGGTGGTCAGCCAGGACTCCTCTGAATAGATGATATTTATTCTGAGACCTAAAAGGTGAGGAAAAAAAAAAAAACATTCAAGAAGTGGGATGAAATATATTCCAAACAGAGTGAACACGTACCAAATTCCTGAGGTGAGAGAAAACTTGGAATGTCCAAGGAACTGGAAATAAAGGCCAGGAAGCCTGGAGAGGTGAGGTCTGGCAGAAGATAAAGATGGAGAAAGAGGCAGTAGCAAAATAGTGTAGAATCTTAGAAAACAAGGTAAAGATTTGATTCTAAGTGCAATGGGAGATGTCATACTGATTCCGTGTGCAGCAGAAATCATGATATAATTTAACTTAAAAGGAAAATAAAAATACCTCTCCAGTTGTCATATGAAGAATAGAATTTTAAGTATAGTTGACACATGGCGTTATATTAGTTTCAGGTGTACAACATAGAGATTTGACAAGTTTATACATTATGCTATACTCACCATAAGCATGGCTACCATCTGTGACCATATACTATGCCATTGACTGTACTATACTAATACCATTGACTATGTTCCCTATGATGTACCTTTTGTTCCCCTTATTTATTCATTCCATAACTGGAAACCTGGGAGGCACTTGTCTGGCTCAGTCAGTAGAAAATGCAACTGTTGATCTCAGGGTCATGAGTTCAAGTCCCACATTGGAGGTAGAGCTTACTTTAAAAAGAAAAAAACCTGTATTTTCCACTCCCTCTCACCAATTTTTCTGATCCCCATCTTCCCCCTCCACCTTGGCAACCATCAGTTTATTCTCTGTGTTTATGGATCTGTTTCTGCTTTTTGTTTATTCTTTTCTTTTTTTTAATTCACAGGTAAGTGAAATCATATAGTATTTGTTTTTCTCTGTATGTCTTATTTAACAGCGTTATACCCTCTTGGTCTATCCATGTTGTTGCAAATGGCAAGATCTCATCCTTTTTGTGGCTGCACAGTATTTCTCTGTGTATATGCGCGGGCGCGCGCACACACACACACACACACACACACATAGATATGTATATGTCTCTCTCTATGTGTGTATATATATATATATATCTGTGTGTGTGTGTGTGTGTATGGTATATACGTGTATATACCACATCTTCCTTATACATTATTCTATGAGTGGATATGTAGGTTGCTTTTGTATCTTGGCTGTTGTAAATAATGCTTCAGAGAACATAGAGGTGCATTGATTTTTTTCAAATCAGTGTGTTTGTTTGTTTGTTTTTATGGGGGGTAAATACCCAGTAGTAGAATTTCTGGATCATATCGTATTTCTGTTTTGAATTTGTGAGGAACCTCCATACTGTTTTCCACAGTGGCTGTACCAATTTACATTCCCACTAACAGTGATCCACATCCTCACCAACATTTGTTATTTCTTACAATGTGAAATTAGCTTTTAAGGGAAACCAGAGTGGAAGTGGGAAAGCCAGTAGGAAGGCTGTAGAAGCATCTCTGATGTACGATGATGGCAGTCTCAATTTGGGCAATCATAATGAAACTGTGAAAAGCAGAGCTGTTTGATTAACTAGCACCTGCTGAAGGATTATATAGCAGAGATAGGAATCGGGAAAGTTAGTGAACCACAGCTGACCTATAGGTGTCAGGTTTGAGAAACTGGTGAAAGTTAATGCATTTACTCAGATGGGGAACCCAACAAAAGGGAGGGAAAATGAAGGTTGGGTGGAATTCTGAATCAATAGTCCACTTTTAGATATGTTCATTTGGAGGTACCAATTAGAGGGCCAAATGGACCTGTCTGCCCGTGTGAATTTCAGATCAGAAGAGGATGTCTTGGCTGATATTTTAACTTGGAAATCATCAACACAATACAGTATTTAAAGGAATGATCGGGCACCTGGTTGGCTCAGTCAGTTAAGCATCTTACTCTTGGTTTCAGCTCAGATCATGATCTCACAGTTGATGAGTTTGAGCCCTACATCAGGCTCTGGGCTGACAGTGGAAAGCCTGCTTGAGATTTTCTCTTTATCCCTCTCTCTCTGCCCCTCCCATGCTGGTGTTCCTCTCTCTCTCTCTCTCTCTCTCTCTCTCAAAATTAATAAACTTAAAAAATCCTCATTCATTCCTATTAAATAAACAAATAAATAAATGGGAATATATGAGATCATTCAGAGACAAAAGTAGAGAAAAGATCCAAGTACCACCAGCAATTAGAAATGTCATGACTATTGCTGTAAGTTGTGTTTCTGCCATAGGCAGACCTCCTTAGACCTTTCCAGCTAGGATCAGCTGCATGGAATAGGGTCTTCTGGTGGAAATAGGAATTCATTGCTAATTGACTAGGGGATATACGTGGCTGGAAAAAAATACCAGGTATTAATTTTTTTTAATTTTTTTTTTGTTTATTCATTTATTTTGAGAGAGACGAAGAGAGAATTCCAAGTAAGCCCCACACTGTCAGTGAGAGGAGCCTAATGCAGGGCTCGAACTCACAAACCCCCAATTTCATGACCTGTACCAAAATCAAGAGTTGGATGCTTCACCAGCTGAGCCACCCAGGTGCCCCAGTAAACCGAAGTTTCTGTCTTAGTACAACATAGCTTTTGATTGAGAAACATGCTATCTGACTCTAAGTCCTTAGCCTAGTCTGCAACCTAGACAAGAGGAAGTCCTTCCTCTGTATAAAAAGTCAGTCTTCTAGGGGCGCCTGGGTGGCTTAGTTGGTTAAGCGTCTGACTTTCGCTTAGGTCATGATCTCATGGTTCGTGGGTTCGAGCCCCGCATCGGGCTCTATGCTGACTGCCAGCTCAGAGCCTGGAGCCTGTTTCAGAGTCTGTATCTCTCTCTCTCTCTGACCCTCCCCTGCTCATGCTGTCTCTTTCTCTCTCTCCTAGAAATAAAAAAAAAAAAAAAAAAAAAGTCAGTCTTCTAAAAGCCTTACGTTTCCTGGGTGCAGTGGATTAAATTTACTAATGGAATGTTGGTCTTTTGCATCCCAAGTCACCTACTCTGTCTTACCCACTCCCCACTGGGCATGGTTTTCTTTTGTTGCTCAACATCAGTCTCTGAAATGGATCCAAAGTTAATTCTGACATAAGTGAAAATGACTGATAACTTTTAAGATATTACTTTTCCCTGAAGAATTTCTTTTCAACAAAAATTTGGAAAATTACAGTGACATTGAAAGCATTAAAACTGTAATTAAAGCCTTTACTTGTGGAATTTCAGATGTTTGCATTCAGGAGAGATTAACTGGGGTAAAGCAGGGAGAAGACTTTATGCTACTATTGGTAGCATTAATAGGTTCAATGAAAAACACATTTTAGAAGCGGAGAATACAGATTTTGCTAGAATACATATCTTAGATATTTTATCCCCTTCATTTACTATAAAGCATGGTACCCTGACTCAACTGAATTCTTTGTAAAAGTACAAATAAGGTATCAAGGCTTTCCCAACAAAATTATTTTTTTCTTAAAGAACTGAAAACTATGTTTCTCATAAGATAAAAATAATAGTGATGGTGCGTAAGGTTTGTTTTATATTCATGCATTTATTTTTCTTCCTTGGAGAAAAACAATTTGAGATTACTTTTAAAATTGCCTTCAGCACCCTTCCTCAGGAGAAACAGAAGCAGCACATGCTGGGAAGGTAGTAGATTTAAAAATAGAGCAGAGGCCCTATTACTTGAAACAGTTCAAGGTAACACAGACAATAAAGCCATTGGCTGGGGTAAAATTTAACTGACCCTTTCAAGGTTGAAAGAGGTCTTCAATCAAAATGTTTCTTTCTCAGTAAAGGAAGAGCTCTGTGTTGAACTTATTTACCAGTAAAACCTACTGAAATAGCTCTCTCAGGGGAAACATAAGCTAAAACAAAAACAACAATACAAACCCACTACAATTGTGGTAACTAGACTTGTTGAGCTATATTTCTCTACTCCAAAGGATGCAACAGAGGAGAGGATTTTTTTTTAGGTAAAACCAGTCAGATGGGAATTTTTTTTTCCTTAGGAATAATGTTATTCCTTACTCCTGCTGTGTTAACTTTATTCAGTTGTCGTATACTTCTCCTGAGATTTTAACCTTCTTTTAAGTAATATTTAAATAAAAAGACTCTAGTTTTTAACACAAAAGTATATATGGTTTGCTCTAATGCATTTTCTATCAATGTCACTGACCTCCCTTCAGGGTTGAATCTACTAGTACGTCTTCACTGCAGTAAATGAGTCATAGTAAAACGAACATTAGCTTGTGCTTCTTGGGAAATGGAAAAAAAATTCTTTGGAAGTTGAGGATATAAATTTCATCCTAGGGAGGTATCTTTCACTGGCTCTATTTTGTTTCCCAAATTCATGACCACTGTAGTAATAATCACATCAGATGACCAGGCCATCAAGCTGGACACACTAAAGTCAATGGGAGGTGTGAATGATTCAACGAGATGAGACCAGTGTGTCTTCTTGGTTTCAAAATCAAGAACAACAAAACGTATTACTTCACTTCTATTGGCTCAGGTTGGGAGCAAATCTGATTGGTGTGCAAATCCCTTACAAAGAAATGTTAATAGAAGCCATAATTCCAACACCTCCTCAAGTGGTGGGAAGTGAGTCAGAGGCCACACAACAAACCCAGCTCCGTTATTAATTTCACACTTGAGTAAAACCACAGTTAAGCATTCACCACCTGAATTCAGACTACAGCAGAGAGCAGGATTCAGTGATAACCATAAAGGAAAGTTGAGTAAAAAAAAGATAGAAACTATAGACTACAAGGCTTTCTGTCACAAAAAAAGTCATTTTACTAAGATAGGTATTTATTGAATGTGATCATAATATATATATATATAATATAAACCAGCAAGAAGGCCAAAGCTTATACCGTCTGAATGAATTAAAGCACAAATGTAATTTTCCAGATAATTCTATAAATGACTATTTCTCTTGCCTGGAATCTGAATTAGGCAGAATTCTGTTAATTAGAATTAACAGTATTCTACTCTCTTTTCCTATCCCTAATTGTTATAATTATTTTTACATTTTGCCCAATTCTTCACTTTGACAATGCAGATTTCTTCCAATTATTGAATTCTCTCAAATAATTTTGTGAACCTTAGAAGCCCCATGTAAAGTATTGAATATATAGACCCGGAAAGCATCATAAAAACAGTGGCCTGTGTTACGAATAAGTATCACTACAATCACTGATTGAACTGTTAACTACATGGCGGTGGTACTTTAGAGTGGTACTGGCTTAGGAAAAATGTGTCAGGAAAGGAAAAAAGGGAGAAATTGCCAAACAAAAATTTGCTTGCCACTTGATGGAAACTGCTACACTTTTTGAAGTAATATCTCTTTTTTTTTCAAATTTTTAATGTTTTATTTCTGAGAGAGAGAGAGAGAGAGAGAGAGAGAGAGAGAGGCAGCGTGAGCAGGGGAGGGTCAGAGAGAGAGGGAGATGCAGAATCCGAAGCAGGCTCCAGGCTCTGAGCTAGCTGTCAGCACAGAGCCCGACCCGGGGCTCGAACCCACGATCCGTGAGATCACAACCTGAGCCGAAGTCAGATGCTTAACCAACTGAGCCACTCAGGCGCCCCTTTTTGAAGTAATATCTTATTAAAATGTAAGAGTTTCACCTGACTTTTAGCTCTTTTCAGCATAAAACGGAATTGCACTTATACACGGAGAGCTTCATGCATTTGTCTTAAGACCTGCATCTGGTTCAGGCCCATATGAGATCTTTGGGTGGCGTGAATTTTCTGGTCACCAGACGTGAGTAATGGACTCATGTTCACATAGCATTTTACTTTCTTTGTACAAGGAAACATGTATTCTAAATGTCCTGTTTCTTAAGCTAATACCTGCAGCTGCGCCCTATCCATCTGATGAGTGGATGCTGGTAACAAAGATGTTAATGACAAACTACAATTATCAAGTGAAAATACTGGTCTTTAAAAAAACAGTAGCATCCTGGGGCGCCTGGGTGGCTCAGTGGGCTAAGTGTCCAACTTTAGCACAGGTCATGATCTCACAGCTTGTATGTCTGAGTACTGCATAGGGCTCTGTGCTGACAGCTAGCTCAGAGCCTGGAGCCTCCTTCAGACTCTGTGTCTCCCTCTCTCCCTGCCCCTCCCCCTCTTTCACTATGTCTCTCTCAAAAGCAAACTAACATTAACAAAACCTCTATAAAAAAAGTAGCATATCCCTCAAAGCTAATTGTTACTGACTTGAGTATTCAGGAAGCCTGTTCCAAGCAAAACCATTTACCAAAGTATAATTGGAACCATGATAATTCAAACCCCAGCAATGATTTACTGAAAGCAAAGGAGGAAAGCATATGAATTAAAATGCTCAAGTTTCCATTTTAAATTATGTATATAAATGTGGTCTAGGGTATATAAGTTGTCCCCATTAGAAAGGCACCATTTTATTTTATTTACAAAAAAATTATTTGATGTTAATTTATTTTGAAAGACACAGACTGAGCATGAGGGTGGGAAGGGGCAGAGAGAGAGAGAGAGAGACTGAGATGCAGAATCCAAAGTAGGGTTTAGGCTCTGAGCTGTCAGTACAGAGCCTGATGCAGGGCTCAACCCCCCAAACCTGTGAAATCATGACCTGAGCTGAAGTCAGACACTTAACTGACTGAGACACCCAGGTGCCCCAAGAAAAGCACCATTTTAATTGGAAAATATTTTCAAGAGGTTGAGCAACATATGGGACAATTTGTGTAGCAGGTGAGGATAGTCACACACATACACACACACACACACACGATAGATAGATAGATGGATAGATAGATAGATAGATAGATAGATACTTGAGATCTAGATAAAGCAAAAGTAAAAAAAAAGTAAAAAAAAAAAAACCAGTGAAACAAATTTGGTAGTGTTTTTGAAATGTTTCTCTTTTGGAAGAGATTTACTAGTAGTGACATCTAGCCTCTTTGCCTTAAATTGTGAAAAGTTGACTAGTTCACACTAAGTCTCACCTCAAAAAGACATTTTTAAGATTTTGGAATGCATTTGAGCTGTTTTTGCCATTTGATTTATCATTTGTATGATGAATTTTCTAGTAATATGAAGGGTGGAAGCACTCAAAAACCAGGAACATACTATGTTCAAATTCATTTTCATCAGAATATAGAAAGATACGAGGGTGGGGTCGGAGTAATGCTACACTGTTTACCATTTCCTGACTTGTCCCTCCCCCCTTCACTTCCCACATCCCTTCTGCCCTTGGTCCTGTGTCTTAGCCCATCCTAAAGGCAGTGTGGTTTTACTACGGCCTGCTGCTGCCACAGCTCTGACCTGTGTGCCCATAGTGCTTATGTTCCATATATTGTCATGAGAAATCAATGATACTAGTTCTTCTAAGGGGATCCAGGAGGCTGGGGGCTTATGGGAAGTTATAGTCCAATCTGGCAGTATTTACAATTAGAGAAGTTAAAAAATTTATAAGGATTCTTTATATTCTCACTTCTTAGACATAGTTCTAAGGTTATAGAGAAGATACTTTATTTGATAACTTATATATTCAAAAAAAGGATTGAACGAATAGCACTGATTAATTCCATTCAACATACATGTACTCACTTCTTCTGGCAGTAAGTCATAGAACCACCACTCTGATCTTGCTTAAATAGGAAGTCTCAAATTCTTTTTTGACAGTAGAAGGATCTTTGAAGATTTGGCCAAATAGATAAAACCATGACAGATATTCAAAATTTAATCAGATATTCTATTTGCAAAAATTATGTGGCCCCGAAGAGATACAAAGAATATGAAATGAATGTAGGATCCCCCCCAATTTTGAATATCTTCATAATGACAAAGGAGGCCACTTAAATATTAAGAGTCAAAGAAATGTAGAGCCTAATCAAATAATATAGCATCATCAGTGGGAATTTCAGACTTACATGATGAAACCTGGAAAATAGACTTTTGAGGCTACTAGAGCTATGCCTATAAACAGGACTCAGAATAGCCCATCAATGTCATGAAAAAGAGTCCAGAGAATATTCTGTCAAATGTCCTTGGTCATTATACAGTCATAACCAACTGAGAAGCTATCCTCCAAATTGCTTGGGATAATATCATTGTTTATTTAACAAATAAGATTCATTAAAACTAGGAATAGTATAAAATTAAGTACAGAAATGCCTAAGAGAATCAAACGTATTGTGTTAATATTTTTGTATTAAGATATGTGGGCATTTAGTTTCTGTGATGTGTAATGTTCATGGGAATGTGTGCTATTAGAAGAAGAGCCTTGTCATTCCAATTTAATATGTGTCACTGAATAATTGTTTTCAACTTGTGATTTAAAGCATTAAAGTATAAATGAAATGCTAATGAAAAATATTGGACACTTAAGTTCTATTTAGTAGAACTTAAATGTCCAATTCAATAGCCATTTCAATAAGTTTAGTAAGTAAAGTATTACTTGAGTACTTGAAAGTTGGTCAGTCAGAAAATCAAATTACTTTAAATGTATATTTGAATATAAGAAATGAGAGTTTACTTTAAAATATTTACTAATCTGTAAGTATTAAATAGCACCAACTATTAATTAAAGATCTCTTTAAAGTGGTATTAAATTTTTCTAGAATCACAACTATATAAATTGATTTATAAGCCTAACAAAGGACTAAATTTTAATATGTGTAACTTTAATATATTTCTTTTTATGTACTTTTTTCTACGTTTTTATTTAAATTCCAGTTAACATAGTATAGTATTAGTTTCAGGTATACAATATAGTGATTAACCACTCCCATACATCACCTGGTGCTCATCACAACAGGTGCATTCCTTAATCCCCATCACCAATTTAACCCATTCGCTACTCACCTCCCTACTGGTACCTATCAATTTGTCCTATATAGTGAAAAGTCTGTTTCTTGGTTTGCCTCTTTTTTTTCCCCCATTTGCTTATTCAGTATGTTTCGTCAACTACATATATAAGTGAAATCATCTGGTATTTCTTTCTTTGACTGATTTATTTCACTTACAATAATACTCTGTAGCTCCATGCATGTTGTTGCAAACAGCAAGATTTCATCTTTTTGTGGCTGGATAACATTCTATTTTATGTATGTGTGTGGGTATATTTATATATGCATATATATGTACATATATAAGTGGTGTATATGTATATATTCATCCATTGACGGACCCTTGAGCTGTTTCCATAATTTGGTTATTGTAAATAGTGGTGCTATAAACATAAAAGTGCATGTATCATGTTGAAATAGTTGGGTAAATACCTAGTAGTGCAATTGCTGGACCATAGGGTAGTTTTTTTTTTAATATTCAATGACTATTTTTTTAAGTTTATTTTTGAAGGAGAGAGAGAGAGACTGAGCAGGAGCAGGGCAGGGGCAGAGCGAGAGGAGACAGAATCACAAGTAGGCTCCACGTTGTTAGCACAGAGCCCACCAATACCTGTTGCTTCTTATGCTTTTCATGTTAGCCATTCTGACAGGTATGAGATAAACTAAAATATCTCATTTTAGTTTAGATTTGGATTTCCCTGATGATAAGTGATGTTTAAGATCCTTTCATGTGTCTGTTGGCTATCTAGATGTCTTATTTGGAAAAATGTCTATTCATGTCTTCTGCCCATTTTTTAATTAGATTATTCATTTTTGGGGTGTTGAGTTATAGAAGTTCTTTATATATTTTAGACACTAACTCTTTCACAGATACATCATTTGCAAATATCTTCTTCTATTCAGCAGGTTTACCTTTTAGTTACATTGATTGTTTTCCTCATTGTGTAGAAGCTCTTTATTTTTATGTAGTCCCAAGTTTATTTTTGCTTTTGTTTCCCTTGTTTCAGGGGACATATCTAGACAACAGTTGCTATGGCCAATGTCATAGAAATTATTGCCTATGCTTTATTCAAGGACTTTTATGGTTTGAGGTGTCACAGTTAGGTCCTTAATCCATTTTGAGTTTATTTTTGTGTATGGTGTTAGAAAGTAATCGAGTTTCATTCATTTGCATGTAGCTGTCCAATTTTTCCAACATTTATTGAAGAGACTGTCTTTTCCCATTAAATATTCTTTCCTGCTTTTTCAAAAATTAATTGACGATGTAATTATGGGTCCATTTCTGGGTTTTCTGTTTTGTTCCATTGATTTATATGTTTATTTTTTTGTGCCAGTACCACACTATTTTTATCACTACACCGTTCTACTTGAAGCCCACAGTCATGGTGTCTCCAGCTCTTCTTTCTCAAGATTGCTCTGGCTGTCTATTCAGGATCTTTTGTAGTTCCATAAAAATTTTAGGATTGTTTGTTCTAGTTCTATGAAAAATGCTGTTGGTATTTTGATAAAGATTGCATTAAATCTGTAGATTGCTTTGGGTACTATAGACATTTAAACAATATTTGGGATTCCAGTCCATGAGCATGGGTTGTCTCTCCATTTGCATTATCTTCAATTTCTTTGATAAGTGTTTTATAGTTTTCAGAGTACAGATCTTTCACCTTTCTAATTAAAGTTAGGTGTTTTATTATTTTTGTGGTAATTGTAAATCTGACTGATTCCTTAATTTCTCTTGTACTTCAGTATTATAGAAATGCAACATATTTCTGTATGTTGATTTTGTGTCCTGTGACTTTACTGAATTTATCAGTTCTAGCAGTTTTTTGGTGTAGTCTTTCTAGTTTTCTATGTGGAGTATCCTTTCATCTGCAAATTACTGAATTGGATAAATAAATCTGCTGAATTGGATGCCTTTTGTTTCTTTTTGTTGTCTGATTGCTGTGGGTAGGACTTCCAGTGCTATGGTGAATTACAGTGATGAGAGTAGACATCCCTGTATTTTTCCTGACTATAGAGAAAATGCTCTTAGTTTTTCCCTATTGAGGATGAAGTTAGCTGTGAATTTTTAATATATGGCCTCTATTATGTTGAGGGGTGTTCCCTTTAAACCTACTTTGTTCAGGGTTTCTATCTTTTTCTGCATCCATTGAAATGATCTTACGGTTTTTATCCTTTCTCTCATTGACGTGAAATATTATGCTGATGGATTTGCAGCTGAGGAATAAATCCCATTTGATTGTGGTAAATGATTTTTTTCATTCATTGTCGGATTTGGTGTGCTAGTATTTTTATTGAGACTTTTTGCATCCATGTGCATCAGAGATTTGGCCTGTAGTTCTCTTGTTTTGTGGTGTCTTTATCTGGTTTTGGTATCAGGGTAATGCTGCCTCATAGAATGAATTTGGAAGCTTTCCTTCCTTGCATATTTTTTTGGAATATTTTGAGAAAAATGGATATTAACTCATCTTTTAATGTTTGGTAGTATTCGTCTGTGAAGCCATCTGGTCCTGGTCTTTGTTGATTGGAAAATTTTTAAGTTTATTTATTTTGAGAGACAGAAAGTTGGGAAGTGGTAGAGAGAGGGAGAGACAGATAATCCCAAGCAGGCTCCATACTATCAGCGTGGGACCTGATGCACGCTCAAACTCATGAACTGTGAGATCATGACCAGAGCAGATATTGGACACTTAACCAACTGAGACACCTAGGCACCCTGGGGAATTTTTTGGATTTCTGATTCAATTTCATTGTTGGTCTGTCTTTTCAAATTTTATATTTCATCTTTATTCAGTTTGGGAGGTTATGTGTTTCTAGGAATATCCATTTCTTCTGGGTCATCCAATTTGTTGGTATATAGTTTTTCATAATATTCTCTTATCGTTGTTTGTATTTCTGTGGTGTTTGTTGTTATTTCACCTCTTTCATTTGTGATTTCATTTATTCGGGTCCTTTCTCTTATTTTTGGTAAGTCTGACTATGGGGTTATCAGTTTCATTAATTTTTTTCAAAGAATCATCTCCTCATTTCATTGATGTATTGTTTTTAGTTTTTTAGTTTCTATATCAATTATTTCTGCTCTAGTCTTTATTATTTCTTTCCTTCTGCTGGCATTAGGCTTTGTTTATTCTTTTCTAGCTGTTTTAGGTGCAAGGATGGTATTTTTGTTTTTGTTTTTTGGGGTTCTTTTTTTGAGATGTTTCTTCTTAATGTAGCCCTGTAATGCTGTATACTTCCCTTCCAGAAGTGCTTTTGCTGAATCCCACAGGTTTTGGACCATTGTCTTTTCCTTTTAGTTTATTTCCGTTTATTTTTTTTAATTTCCTGGTTGACCCTTTCATTGTTTAGTAATATGTTATTTAACCTCCATGTACTTGTTGTCTTTTCGGATATTTTTCTTGTGGTTTACTTATTATTTTAAATATAATATCAGGGCACCTAGGTGGCTCAATCGGTTAAGCAACTGACTTTGACTCAGTTCATGATCTCATGGCTCATGGGTTTGAGCCCCGCATCGGGCTCTGTGCTGACAGCTCAGAGCCTGGAGCCTGCTTAAACTTCTGTGTCTCCCTCTCTCTCTGCTCCTCCCCCATTCATGCTCTGTCTCTCCATAATAAATGTTTTAAAAAGCTAAAAATTTTTAAAAATATATAATACCAATTTTAAATATAAATTTCTCAGTAATCACTTTATGGACACACCCACACAGAAAGGAAGCCTCAGTAGCTTCTATAAAATCTCATTCAAGACAGTGATTTTAAAGATAAAGAGAATTTGGATTTATTTTCCTTAGAAATGCTTTTTATGCCTGGATGACCTAAGAAAAGTGAGTAAGATTTGTTAGCAGTTAGCAATTTGATTCTAAAATTAAGTGAGTTTTTTCTGTAATAATTTCAACAAAAGGGATAATCTAGCTACATCTATTTTTTATTCTTGAATTCAGTCAGATTTAATTATATGGAGAGATATACCTGGAGCTCTTAATTATCTTATTTGACTTACTATATTCCCACTCTAAATCTGCAAGAATCAAAGGAAGGAAAGAAGACAGGAAGGAAGGGACACCACATTAGTTGAAGTACCACTACTTTTGACCTGTGTTATAATGGACAATAACAGATATCATACATATATGATAATATGCTAGAGCTAGGTCACAGGCCCATAAGAGTCCATTCTTAAATTTTCGTAAATTTGGAAATCAGTTACTAAAAAGAGCCATTGTCAAAAATTTAATTATATAAACTTAAAAGTAAATACATTAGGTTAAAAGCAAAGATATTAAGTACATCAATCTCATTACTTTCTAATTTCTTTAATGCATTTTACTAATATCTATGCTCTCAGAGGTTGTTACACTTATTATATATTTATTGTGGAATACCCTACGCAGTGTCCTCCTGAGTGTCTCTTCCTCATTCTTCTCAGTGATCTGACATTAGTATTTTGAAATCAGCCATTGTGGAAAATGCAGCAAATCATGTCATTGTTTTCGGGGGTTTGGGAGAGGAGAAGTACCAGGCACAACTGTTAAACATTTATAAAACATAATATATTACTAAAATATATGCAATGAATATATATATATATTTGTCGATATATATAAATATATATACATATTTGTAGCATATATTTTAGTTGTGTTCTTAAAATAGTGAAAGTAATTTTTGGACAATGAACCTTAACAATGTTCTTGTAGGTCATTTCTAAATGTGTTATCTATCCTACTGCACACAAGAAGAAAGAAAAGAACTTTGACAGGCTCAATGAGAAATCTGTAAAACACCCTTCCTTCCAGTAGCCTTGACCCATTAAATTACATTCTATTAATTGTTAAAATAACTGTCAGCATACATCTTCAGCTGTTGGATGAAAGACCAAATGATTTCATGGTATATACATACAGATATATAAATTTTACAAATAGAATTAAGAAAATTCTCACAAGAACATACTGCAGTGGACACAAAATTAAATATTGGAAATAACAGTCTCCCTCTTCCCAACTTCAGTACGCCTGTACCAATCATGTGTGTTTCTCAGAAAGATACTTTTTTTTATCTGCTCAAGACTTTGACTGGACTCCAGACTTTTACTGGGCTGAGATAATGGGTGGAGAATTGTGCCTACAAAATCTAAATTAGTTTCTGTAAGATAGAACTGAGCTCCATTTGGTAAAAAGGTAAGAAAAGAAGTGATCCAGAAGAACATGTGGAATGTTGTAGACTAGAATTTTGAGAGATGTCAGGGAAATAAATTTGAGAAATAACTGCTATTAGTGGGACTTCAAGGAGAGAGAGAGATAAAACAAATTTTAAAAATTAACAGCAATAATAAATATTTGTTATTAATTCTGTAATAGGTAGTGTTCTAAGAGGTTTACATGTATGATTGAGCTTGATCGTCACAACAATTATACAAGATAGCTATACAATTTTAGCACCCTCTACTTCATAAATGAGAAAACTCTGGAGCATTGAGAGTAAGTAACTTGATGGGGCACCTGGGTGGCTCATTGGCTCAGGTCATGATCTTGCAGTTAGTAAGTTCAAGCCCTGCATTGGGCTCTGTGCTGACAGCTCAGAGCCTGGATCCTGCTTCAGATTCTGTCTCCCTCTCTCTGCCCCTCCCCTGCTCGTGCTCTGCCTCTCTTTCTCTCTCAAAAATAGATAAACATTAAAAAAAATAAGAAAAAGAAGTAACTTGCCTAAGGTCATCAACTAAAAAGTGGCAGACATGTAATTTATACCCAAGAAGTTTGTACCTTAACTTATTCATTTAACAGTTAGAATATAGATGGTTTACTTAGAAAATATGCCTTATAGCCACTTCAACAAATATTTACAGAAAACATCAATAAAGATCATTTACTTTCCAGTACTTTTTGGGTTAAGATCTGTGTTTCTTTTAATCATGTTAGCACATTTGAACTGACCTTAATGTAGTACAGATTTTTCAGATTATACAAGTAAAATTAAAAGAATCCCAAAGCTAATGTCCTAGTTACTATGACACTCAAATAAAATTAAATATAAAATGGATCGTGCTACTTAATGTTCTGTGGCTAAAAGGTGAAAGTTAAAAAAAAAATTCCTTTAGTGATGTGCAGTTATTATAACTTATAGGTGTACAATTTTACACATCAAAAACCTTTACAAATGTTCTCATACTCTTCTTTTAACACAGAATGATAAAGGAAAAACTTTATAGGCTGGATAAGACTCCAGGAATATAAATCCAAAGTTTGTCTTGCATTAGGCAGAACATATAAGAAATAAAGCCTAACCTTTCTATGCACATGCTATCATTGGAAAACGTCCCCTTAAGTTGGTTGCAGCCAAAGTCCAGTCTTTGACCTGTATTTGAAGGTTTATGTGCTGGAAGTGCTGTAAATTAATGAAGTGGATACTCCATTTAAGCATTAATAGCAGAGTACCAGAAAAAGGCCAGAGGGAAAGTAAGAGATGAACCTGGGCTCAGGGGAAAAAAAAGCCAACTTGAAAAATAATAACCTGAGATTGGAATCTTCACTTTTACCTAGTCACCATCTCTACCACCAAGTTCTTTGAGCCTCTGTCTGTAAAGGGGAATGGTATTTCATCAAATCCAAGACGTTATATAAGATGCACCATTGGTTTATATGGAGTTAATTTTTAAAAATCAACCAATTAAAATGGAACAGTGCTTCCTTATAATTTAGAGTTATATCACATTTGTTGAAAATGGATTTATATCTGTATATAATAAAAAAGGAAAATAAAAGTAAATTGGTGGAAGAATTACAAATCTTAATAAGGTTTTACTTTTTGGGATAACTTCCAACAAAGTTTTGATACCTCTCTTTTCCCATAAAATATCACCCTCTATGCCATTGAGATCACCGGTGATGCTCCTAAAATACGCGTCAGTATTGTCTTTGGGGTCTTATTCCAAGCTTCTGATATTTTGTAAGTTTTGATGCTGGTGCTTTCTTGATACTAACTGATGCTGACAATGGAGGACTTGAGGTAACAATCAAGACCTCTACCATAGACTAAATGTTTACATATCTTCACAATTCATAAACTGAAACCTAATCCCCATTGTGATGGTATTTGGAGGTGGGGCCTTAGGGAGATTATAAGGTCATGAGGATGGAGCCCTCATGAAAAGAACTGGTACCCCTATTAAAACACACCCTAGAGAGCTCCCTTGCACCTTCCATCAAGTGAAGACACTGCTACAAGATAGCCATTCTGTGAACCAGACACTAAATCTACCTGTGCCTTGATCTTGGATTTCCTAACCTCCAGAAAGAACTGTGATAAGTAAAATTCTGTTATATATAAATCACTCAGTATATGGTATTTTTGTTGTAGCAGCCTAGATCAACAAAGACACCATCCTATTAAGGTCTTTAGATGGTTTATGATTGAGACATGGAAAGTTGTACCTTTCCCACCATGCAGGCAGAAACAACAGCCAAGGTTGGATAGGCTCAAGTAATAACACATCATCGCTTCCACCCAGAGTTCATTTTAAGATCCCATTAATTGTAAGACATATCCCAAGTTCAGAAAAGTTAGGTAGAAATTGTGCAGCTTAGAATCAATGAAATTAAGTGTGTGAGCTGCTCCATGTTATATTAAGTCCTGAATGGTTAGGAGTTTTGACACCATTTGTTTAGTCATTAGAGTGAAACATCTGTTGATTGCTTTAACCTATCTGTGTGACTTTTCCTTGCATAAAAATGCCAGCCTTCCTGCCCTCAAATCCATTATGTTGGAGTCCCCTACATTGCCCTCCACGCATGGATCTGAGAAATTGTAATGTCAATGGGTTGCTTTCCCAGTTTCTCCTGCCTTGATCAGAGTCTACTTTGTAAACCCTTCCTCTTTCAGAAAAGGATCTAACATTTTTTTAACCAAGTAGTAAAACACATAATAAACTGCTGTCTAGTTTAAAGTTTAAGAGTACAAGCTCTATAATCCCTTCTGTAAGACCTTGAGACAGAAATGTTTCAGAATTCTTAATTTTCTTTTGATGTCATAAAGCCAGTGCCACACATGTACTGTATCCTATGTAACCCCAGTAGGTCCTAGGGTGAGATACTATAATCAAACTTGTTAATATTTTTGCAGTAAAACAGATGAATTGTAATAGAGATAAGGACTATAAATGGCCTCATGTAAATCCAGGCTGGATCTGGCCACCAAATGAGACAAGAGAAGGTAAATTTTGCCACTAAGTGAGTTACACAAATCTTTCAGTTTTCCAAGCTAATGGAACTCAGAATTACAAATAAGGGATTGTGGACATAGGTTAAGCATAAATATTCTAGTTTTTGCATAGAGCTTTAGGCATGGACTAGCAAGTGAATGTTATTTTAGAAGGATGAGGGAAGTGCCAAGTTTTCTCAGTTTCCAAGTAATCACTTCTTATTTGGAGAAATGGAGCACATCCACAAGTGAGGGTGGCCATGTGGCTCTGAAAACTGGCCTGATTTCATAATCTTCTTCCTCCTTATACTTCCTCATCTCAGTAAATGGTATCACAAACTAACCAATTTCTCAAGCCAGAAACCTTACAGTTTTCCTAGATTCTGCTCTCATTTTTCATCATATCAAGAAGTCTTACCAATCTACTTCTAAATATGCTCTTTTGGAACATATACGTTATAGGACATCCAGTCTTTCCATCTACAGAGCTACCACCTCAATCCAAGCCACATCATGTCTTCTGAATTAAAATAACTTCCTATTCCATGTCCTATTTTGGCTCTCCTCTCCCAGCAGCCATTGCTCACATAGCAGCTACAGTGATCTTTAAGTCGCAAATCAGATGTCTCCTCTGCCTGCTTAAGAACTCCAAAACTCTTACCAGGACCAAGGCTTTGCATGACCTGGACATCTTCTCCTCCCACTCTCCTTTCACTTACTGTACTTTATTTACCCCTGTCAGCTTTCTTTCTGTTCTGCAAATAAGCAAGTTACTTTCTCCTTTATACAGCCTTTGCATTTGCTGCCTGCTTGAGGACACAGGTAGGGACACTGAGGCCTGAGACCTTTGCTTCTCTGGCTCCTTCTTGTCCTTTAGTTTTAGCTCAGATGTCAATTCCTCATGCTGGATTTCCCTGGCTCCCAAACCAAGCTAGATCTGACCCCTAATCACTCAATGGATGACCTTTGTTGATTTTCTTTTGGGTATTACCATTTTGAAGTTATCCTGGTGAATTGTTTCTCTACATATTCACTTGGGTGTCTCTGCCTTCTAGACTGTAAGCTTCATACGGGCAAGGACTGTTTACCATTGTTTCTCCACTTCCCAGACCATTGGCTTGTGTATAGAAGTTCATTAAATTTATTTCAAGTGAATGTATAAAAGCCAAATAATTGATAGTTGATAGTGTAATGTGTTAATTCTATTATTACCATCATCAGTCAGATTATTGGTGTTCTTAGTTCATGCAAATTGGAATAGACTATGGACATTTCAGAGAATGGTGATATGTCCAGAATACCAGAGCATGGGATATTTTTAGTTAATTTGATATTTGGGCCACCTAAATCATTACTATAGGCCTGTAACTTGGGTTACATTTAATGAATGCTTTCTATGAGACATAATGCTGTAGGACTTAAATATATAACATCATTTTATTTTTCTATCAGCTGGAAAACTAAGTGACTTGCCCGATGTCTCATATCTAGAATGCAGCTGCCCTAAGATTGAATCCCAGATTCAACAAACCTGACAAAATGAGTGTAATCCATTTATATTGAAGGAAATTTAACTTTCTTTTAATTATTTGAATGCAATTATGAAAATATTGCTATTCTATATAGCACAATGAAAACATAGTTGAGTTCAATGAGTTTTAAAGAATGTAAAGATAGAAGAGTTTCATGTGTCTTTATACTGGAAAGATTATCTTTTCTAGTAGAAAAATCCTAAGGGTTGGAACCTCCAGGTTTATTTCCTCTTATGCTTATAGAAGATATAAATAAATTGAAAATTTACTTTTATGAAAATCACCTGGTTTGCAAGGCTATTCTTTTAATAAGAAAACCAAAATTCTTTCTTCTACTATTTTATTTTAAATTCTAGTATAGTTAACATACAGTGTGAAATGAGTTTCAGGTGTACAGTATAGCGATTCACTGATTCTATACATTGCCCAGTGCTCATAATGGTAAGTGTATTCGTTAATTCCCATCACCTATTTAACCCACCCTCCCACCCACCTCTCTTCTGATAACCATCATTGTTTACTCATTAGAGTCTGTTTCTTGATTTGTCTCTTTCTTTTAAACTTTGTTCATTTGTTTTGTTTCTGAAATTATACATATGCATGAAATCCTATGGTTTGTCTTCCTCTGATTTATTTCACTTAGCATTACACTCTTTAGATCCATCCACATTGTTGCAAATGGGAAAATTTCATTCTTTTTATGGCTGACTAATATTCCATCTCACACGCGCGCGCGCACACACACACACACACACACCACTTCTTTATCCATTCATCTATGGATGGACATATGGGCTGCTTCCATATTTTGGCTGCTGTAAATAATGCTGCAGTAAACATAGCAGTGCATAAATCCTTTTGGATTGGTGTTTTCATATTTTTGAGTAAATACAAAGTAGTGCTATTACTGCATCATTTGGAAGTTCTGTTTTTAAATTTCGGGGAACCTCCATCCCATTTTCCAGAGTGTCTGCACTGGTTTTCTATATGGAGTATCCTGTCATCTGCAAATAGTGAAAGTTTTACTCCTTCCTTGGTTAATAGAATGCCTTTTTTTCTTTTTGTTGTCTGATTGCTGTGGCTAGGATTTCCAGTGCTATGGTGAATAAAAGTGGTGAGAGTGGACATCTCTGTCTTTTTCTTGACTGTGAAGGAAAAGCTCTTAGTTTTTCTCCATTAGCATTATGTTAGCTGTGAGTTTTCTTGTGTATGGCCTTTATTATGTTGACGGGTGTTCCCTCTAAACCTACTTTGTTAAGGATTTTTATCATGAATGGGTTCTCTACTTTTCAAATGCTTTTTCATTTTGTGCATTGAAATGATCTTATGGTTTTTATCCTTTCTCTCATTGATGTGAAGTATCATCTTGATCAATTTGCAAGTACTGAACCACCCTTGAAACTAAGGAATAAATCCCACTTGATTGTGGTAAATGATTTTTTTTTGATGCTTTTTTGGATTTGGTGTGCTAGTAGTTTTATTGAGACTTTTTACATCCATGTTCATCAGAGATTTTGACCTGTAGTTCTCTTGTTTTGTGGTGTCTTTGTCTGGTTTTGGTATCAGGGTAATGCTGGCCTCATAGGATGAATTTGAAAGCTTTCCTTCCTCTTACTTTTTGGAATATTTTGAGAAAAATGGGTATTAACTCATTTTTAAATGTTTAGTAGGGTTCATCTGTGAAGCCATCTGGTCCTGGACTTTTGTTATTCGAAACATTTTTGATTGCTGATTCAATTTGATTGTTGGTAATCTGTCTTTTCAATTTTCTGTGTCTTCTTTAGTCAGTTTTGGGAGGTTATGTTTCTAGGAATTTGTCCATTTCTTCTAGGTTGTCCAAGTTGTTGGCATATAGCTTTTTATATCCTTCTCTTTTAATCCTTTGTATTCTGTGGTGTCATTTTCCCTGCTTTCATTTCTCATTTTATTTATTTGAGTCCTCTCCTCCCTTCCCCCCACTGTCTCTTTTTATGAATCTGGCTGAAGGTTTATCAATTCTGTTAACCTTTTTAAAGAATCATCTCCTAGTTTCATTTATCTGTTTTATTGTGTTTTTTTAGTTTGTTTTATTTCTGCTCTATTCTATTATTTTCTTCCATCTACTGGTTCTGAGTTTTCTTTGTTCTTCTTTTTTGGCTCCTTTAGGTGTCATGTTAGGTTGTTTATTTAATATTTTTCTTGTATTTTTAAGTAGGCCAATTTTTAACTGTATACTTTCTCTTAGAACAGCTTTTGCTACGTTCCAAAGATTTTGGACCGTTGTGTTTTCATTTTCATTTGTCTCCATGTATTTTTTGAGTTCCTCTTTGAGTTTTTGGTTGACTCATTCATTATTTAGTAGCATGTCATTTAACCCACCTGTATTTTTGCTCTTTCCAGATTTTTTTCTTGTGGTTAATTTTTAGCTTCATAGTGTTGTGGGCAGGAAAGATGCACAGTATGACTTCAGTCTTTCTGAATTTGCTTGTTTTGTGGCCTAATATGTCATCTATTCTGGAGAATGTTCCATGTGTAGTTGAAAGGAATGTGTATTATGCTGCTTTAGGATGGAATGTTCTGAATATATCTGAAATCCATCTGGTCCAATATGTCATTCAAAGCCACTATTTCCTTGTTGATTTGTTGTTTGTATGATCTATCTATTGATGTAAGTGGGCTGTTATAATCCCCTACTATTATTGTATCACTATCAATTCATTCCTTTATGCTTATTATTAACTGCTTTGTGTATTTGGGTGCTCTATGTTGGGCGAATAGCTATTTACAGTTGTTATATCTTCTTGTGGGTTGTTCCCTTTATGATTATATAATGTCTTTTGTCACTTGTTACAGTCTTTGTTTTAAAGTCCATTTCATATGATACAAGTATTGCTACCCTGGCTTTCTTTTCACATCCATTTGTATGACAAATGCTTCTCTATCCCTTCAATTTCACTCTGCTTGCCTTTTTTTTAATGTCTATTTATTTATTTTGAGAGGGTGTGTGTGTGGGCAGGGCAGGGTCAGAGAGAGGGAGAGAGACAGAATCCCAACCAGGCTCTGCATTATCAGTGCGGAGCCCGGATTTGGGGCTCAAACTCACAGGCTGTGAGATCATAACCTGAGCCAAAATCAAGAGTCTGACACACCGACTGAACCACCAAGGCACCCCACTCTGCATGTGTCTTTAGGTCTGAAATGAATCTCTTTGTAGGCAACATATAGATGGCTTTTGTTCTTTTATTCATTCCATCACCTGTGTCTTTTGGTTGGAGCAATTAGTGCATTTACATTCAAAGTAATTATTGATACATAAACACTTATTGCCATTTTGTTACTCATTTGATGGTTGTTTTTGTAGTCCCTCTGTTCCTTTCTTCTTTTGCTCTCTTCTCACGATTAGTTGGCTTTCTTTAGTGATTTACTTGAATTTCTTTCTCTTTATTTTTTTTGCATATATATTACTGGTTTTTGATTTGTGGTTACCATTTCTTTTGTATATAACATCTTCTAAATGTAGCAGTCTATTTTAAGTTGGTGGTCACTAAGAATCCATTCTATCCCCCACATTTTAGGCAAATGGTGTCACTCTTTTTATTTTTTTAACATCTATTCATTTTTGAGAGATGGAGAGAGACAAAGTGTGAGTAGGGGAGGGACAGAGAGAGGGAGACACAGAATCTGAATCAGGCTCTAGGCTCTGAGCTGTCAGCACAGAGCCTGATGTGTGGCTCAGACCCATGGGCTACGAGATCATGAGCTGAAGTCAGATGGATGCTTAACCAACTGAGCTACCCCCATGCCCCTATATAGTGTCATTCTTTTCATTCTTTTATTTTCTGAGTCCCTTGACTGATATTTACAGATATACTTATTTTTACTGCTTTTCTGCTTCCTACTTTCTTACTCTTAATTATGGCCTTTCCTTTCCACTGGAAAAAGAATCCCTTTTGTAGGGCTGGTTTATAGTCATCAATTCCTTGGACTTTTTTTTTTCCTGGGAAACTCCTTATCTCTTCTTTTATTCTGAATGATAGCCTTGCTAGATAGAATATTCTTGACTATAGGGTTTTTTTTCTTTCAGCACTTTGAATATATCATGCCACTCCTTTCTGGCCTGCACAGTTTTGACTGAAAAATCTGCTGATAGCACTGTGGGTTTTCCAGTGTATGCAACTGTTGTCTTTTGTCTTGCTTCCTTCAAAATTTTCCCTTTATCACTACTTTTTGACATTTTAATTACTGTGTGTCTTAGGGTGGAGCTTCTTGGATTGATATTTTTGGAGACTCCTTGTGTTGCCTATGTCTGGATGTCTCTTTCCTTCCCCAGATTTCAGAAATGTTCAGTTATTATTTCTTGAAATAAATTTTCTGCTCCTCTTTCACTCTCTTCTCCTTCTGGGATCCCTATAATGTGAATGTTATTACACTTGATGGTGTCACTGAGTTTCCTATGTCTATTCTCCTTTTGCATGTACTTTTTTTCCTCTCACCTGCTCAGCTTGATTACTGTCCATTACTCTACCATGTAGGTTGCTGATTTATTCTTCTACTTCTGCTAGTCTGCTATTTATTCCGTCTAGCTTTATTTATTAATTTTATTTGTCATTTTATTCATTTTGATTGGTTCTTTTTTATCTCTTTGTTGAAGGTCTCACTGATGTCTTTCACTCTTTTCTGAAGTCCAATGAGTATCTTTATTATCATTATTTTAAATTCTCTATCTGGCATATTATCTCAATTTTACTTAGGTCTCTTGCTGTGATTTTTCCTCTTCTTTCATTTGGGATATATTCCTCTGTCTCCTCATTTTGTCTCTTTGTGTCTGTTTCTGTGTTTTAGGAAAGTCGACTACATGTCCTGCTCTTGAAAGTAGTGCTTTATGAAGCAGCGGTTCTGTAGTTCTTTGCAGTGCGATGCCCCCTCTTCAGTAGAACCTGGCACTTCCGGTTGTCTCCTATGTGTGTTGATTCCACTTTGCTGTTGTGGCTGAGTCACCTTTTCCTTCAGTCCAGTTGTCTGGCTTTCTTTGCCTGTTGTAGCAGTGCTTGGTCCCTGTGGTGTTAGTGGGCCCGTCTGGACCCGCCTTAGGCTTAAGTTGAGTCAGACCAGGCATTTGCAAGATACGGTAGCACCAAATTTCAGGGCATGTTCCCTGCGTTGCCCCTGGGCTCTCATTGGTGGGTGGGCCCTGCAGTCAGACCAGATGGTTGCCCCAGCTCACTTGTGGGACCACAGTCTGCTGTGCATGGCTCTCTTTCCCTCTCTCTAGCACAGAAGGAGGAGTGGTGCTGGCCCCTGTCTGGGCTGCTTTCACACTGCCAGGCTTATGATACAACTTTGGATGGGCTCTGGCCAAGAGCATATTGGGGTGAGTGGATCCACAATGTGCACAGGGCGGGGCACAGTATATTTGGCAAGATTTGTGCCAGAACTCTATGGGAGGGGAACTGCAGTAGTGGACTGAGGTCGGCCTGGCTGGAAGGGGTGGATACTCTGAAGCACAAGTAAGAGGGGTGGTGTTGTCAGCAAGTTAGGTAGTGACTGTGGTGTTGTGCTGATTTGGGCAGGTGGCTGTGAGTTTATGTAGGCAGCAGGGGAGGGAAATGACACCTGCCAGCTCCCTTGCTCCTGAAGGAGTCTCCCAAGTATCTCTTTCCCTTCAGGATGTGCTCCAAGATGAGTAAACAACTCTCCCTCCAGCAAGTGCCAGGTGTTTTTCAAACGGCTGCCTCTATGCTGTATCTCAGAGGGGCTGTT
Organism: Hyaena hyaena; assembly: GCF_003009895.1. Taxonomy (NCBI): domain Eukaryota; kingdom Metazoa; phylum Chordata; class Mammalia; order Carnivora; family Hyaenidae; genus Hyaena; species Hyaena hyaena. The sequence continues at coordinate 162,026 of NW_024081434.1, forward strand.
TGTTGTGCTGTCTCTTTTAGGGTGAGGATTCACTTTCTTCTCACCCTCCCAGTCTCCCAGAGCAAAGCCCACTGATTTTTAAAATTCCAGGTTTTAAGTCCTGCTGGTTGTAAGCACTCGTGAAATTCAGCCCCTCTAGTTTTGAAAGCCAAATGTGTTACGGGGATTTGTGTTCTCCATGCGGGCTCCCAGGTGTAATAGTCTTTCTCTCTCCCCTCTCTACCTGCACAGGTTCCGCCCTCCAGCAGATAGTCCTGAGGGGAGATAGTTCCCTACTACGTCTCTGCTCTTCATACTCCATGATGTCGCTCCTTCCCTACATTTAGCTTGGCTTTTGTTCTGCCAGTCTTGGGGTCGTTTTCTGGGTTATATACAATGATGTGAGCATTATCTAGTTGTATCTGTGTAATGAAGTAAGCCTAGGGTCCTCCCCCTCCAGCATCTTTCCAGCCTATCTCTTCTCTGTATTTTTGACCTGAAGGGGGACATGTTTCCAGTAAGAAATTAAAATGTTCTAGTATACTATTTATAAGAATATTGATCCTGTTACAGTGAAGAAAATCCAGATTACTTATCAGGACAAAACAATTCTTATGTAGTTTAATTAAAACTATAGGAAGAAAAAGTATTGCAACCAACCTGGTGTCGGACAAGTCCCATGAATAGACCAACAGAGTGAGCAAGATGAAAGTTTCAAACTGTTTCATGCGCTCTTTATGTGCCTGTTTAAAGATACACTGTCGACTACTTTGAGCTATCCACTAGTTTTTAAATTATTTTCTCATTTCTTTATTATGTTTCTTATTTCTTTATTATGTTACACTAAAATATGAGGTTTCCTCAAAATGACATTAACACACACAAAAAAGTAGAATTTTAAATAAAAAGTTGTCTTGAGGTTTTATTTTCAACTCTTGCCATCAACACTTCTAAATGCTGACTATATTTAGTCAAACTTCCTTTATAAGTGTGTAACGACCCTTTCAGCTATAACTATCCCTGTTATTATTAACAGCTCAAATTTGAGGTGTGACTTTTCACATGCCAAATGTATTTTATTTTTTGAGGTGTCAAATCCTTTTTTTAATTGTTGGCTTTACCCAATGGCTAAAATCATTCCAAAAAGTAATATAAAATAAGCTATTTCAAAAACATTACCAAAAGTAATTTTAAAATAAAAATTTTTGAATTATAAATACACCAATACTTGTTAGACATAGAAAATATATGTCTGCAGAATAGGTATTTGAAAAATTTGAATGTCTCTTTTCAGATTTCTTGAAGCAGTATTGTAATGGTAAAAAAATAGTTAAGTTTCTGAAGGAGACAAAAGAAAGAAACCTAAACGATCCATATATAGGACCATGGCTACATAAAAATGATTGTATCTGTAATAACCATAACAGCAGAGGAAAAAAGATGCTTTTGAAAGTTTTTCTAATGGATGTAGTAATATTATTATCATTATATACAATGATCCCATCACATATCTTCCAGTGCATATCACTTCAGTTATTTTATGTAACTTAATTTTACTAGATCTTTGTTTCTCTGTTTTTCAATTGCAAAGACATCACACAATGAAGGGAAAGCTTTGCGTGAGGACACTTTGTGCTGATCCAGAACATGCAGACTAGACTGAATGGGGCCTATGCCGAGTCCTAGCTTATGGACTGAAACACGGAGGGCTGAAATCTAACCAGCACAGCCTAATCTGGGCTGTGTCTTTTACCAGCACATCAAGAAACAAGCTTGGAGGCTCAAGTCCTAAAGCCCCTCCAGAGGGAAGGTACTACTGACATTCCTTATTGCATTAAATCCTCCTAACAACCCTTCCTTTTGGGTTCTGCTATGGTTCTCCTGTTACAGATAGAAGATACTGAGGCACAAACAGCCAGCCATGAGCAAGGGTTTGAATGAAAGATCTCTTTGGTTGTAGGTACAGATTCATTCTATTGATCATACTTTCTTTCCAACAAAGAACTGAGAGATTTACAGAAGGGTAAAGAGGGTCAAGGCAATGATTGTCAGTCATTTTATAAGTAAATAATGGCGTGTGTGTGTGTACACACACTGAGAAGGAGAATGTACATGTATGTAATGATGTAACAGTGGTTTGGTAGAAAACAAAGTTTTTAGAACAACTATAAAAACATGTAAAATATAAAGATTAAAAAACAGGAGAATAAATGCTAAATTGCTTATTCAGTGGAGAGGATTTCTTTCCCTATGTATTTCCACACTTGAAATCACTTCTCCGCAAGTATATAGGTCATCCTTCGTTCACATTAAGAGAAATTAATTGCTTTCCATTTCAATTTATTTTTTCTTCAAGCTAGCTAGTTTTTCCCCTAGTATTATACTCAGGCTTCACAGACACTATGATCTAAAAAAAAAAAAAAGTTTAAGTTAAAGACAAGGAAGGAATGAAAGGATTATGAATTTGAACTTTATCCTCACATTGCCTGGATTCAAATCAACTGTACCTCTGTTTTCTCTCCTATAAAATGGCAGTTGTGAGGATTAAATGAGAAGATACAAAGAGTAAGTATCTAATCTAAAAAGAGTACTTAAGAGATCTAATAAACATTAAATCGTAGCTCTCACATCAAAATAGCACACAGAAGTGATCATTTGAATGTCTTAGATAATAAAACTTCCTCAGTGGTCAGTAATTCATACTAGATTCATTGGATTATTGAATCAATTTTCTTTTTTTTTTTTTTTTTTAATTTTTTTTTAATGTTTTTATTTATTTCTAGGAGAGAGAGAGAGACAGCGTGAGCAGGGGAGGGTCAGAGAGAGAGGGAGACACAGACACTGAAACAGGCTCCAGGCTCTGAGCTGGCAGTCAGCACAGAGCCCGACGCGGGGCTCGAACCCACGAACCGCGAGATCATGACCCAAGCGAAAGTCGGACGCTTAACCGACTAAGCCACCCAGGCGCCCCTATTGAATCAATTTTCTAGTAAATTTTCTAGGCAAATTGTCTTTTGCCCTAAATGTTTAAATAATAAGGTTTTCTTTAAAAATTTTTTTTTCACTTTGTATTTTAAAGACAGAGGCTGGAGAGAAGTAGAATTTTACGCAGGCTCCGTGCTTAACAAAGAACCCCACGTGGGGCTCCATCCCACGACTGTGAGATCATCACCAGAACTGAAATCAAAAGTCAGATGCCTAACTGACTAAGCCATCTAGGCACCCAAAAATAAATAATACGGTTTTCTGATAACTGAAAGGCACTCTATGGGTACAGATATCCCATGTCTCTTGATCTTAAAACCACACACTAAGCCATTCATGAATCACTTCATTTAGGCACTTGGAAGTGTTAAACCAGTGTGTTAAACCAGCAAAACACAGATGGACAATATCTCTGGTGTTACACTGTAAAAGATTTACTCATAAGCAGACAAGAGAATCATGATTAGCTCTTCCTGAAGTATGACTATTTTGAAAGTCTGAAAAAAACAATAAGCTCTATAGATTAAGCATTTTACCTCTGAAATTCCTTTTTTCATGAGGGTTAGTTTAAGAAAGATATGGTTGAAAAATTAATGCCCAGGATTCCAAGAGTAGTACTGTATTGCCCCAAGTAGCAATAATTGAACTTTCATTTATAACTAAAGTTATTGTAACATGTGCATATGCTCATTGCTTTGTGTGATTAAGTCAAACCTGAAGACATTTGAGTTTGTTCTTTGTTCTTGCGTTTGTTATTTGTTAGAAATAGAGGAAGTGCTCTAGGTGCTTACAGAATTTCAGATATCATAGGTATGGTGGATAATATCTATATTGTCTAGAGATAATATAATATCTCTAATATCTAATATTTATCTATCTAATATCTATCGAGTATCTAAACCATTCTTATTTACCAGTGCCTAGAATATGGCACAGCCAGGTGCTCCGTGAATATCTGTAGACTGAGTGAAGAAATGAAAGAGGCAAAGCTTTGAAGTTACTGACTTAGGAAAGAAAACTCAAGGTAGAGGTAGACAGGAAAAAGGAAGTAGCAGTCTATTAGGTGAGAGGGATAACATGGTGCCAAAAGACACAGAAAATTAAATATCCAACAAATTTCACATACATTTTTAGTCACATTTTTGTGTTCATTGTTTTCCACATTTCAGTCTTTTTTTTTTTTTTTTTAAGTTCTTTCACTGTTTGCCATATTTAGGCAACCACTATGTGGTATTTTTCTCTAAATGAAGCTTAAATGGACTCACTTTTTAAAAATGTTCCCTGTTCTACACAGTTACCTGTCAGATCACGGGTTTGATTCTTCATCAGTATTTCTCAAACTTTGTTATGTGCACAGGTCACCTGGGGAGAAAGCTAAAATCAAGATTCTGGTGCATGAGATGCCTCGGTGGCTCAGTCTGTTAAGCATCTGACTTTTTATTTTGGCTCAGGTCGTGATCTCACAGTTATGAAATCGAGCTCCAAGTCCGGCTCAGCCGTAGGCATGAAGCCTACTTAAGATTCTCTCTCTCCCTTTTCCTATGCCCCTCCCCCATGTGAACACTCTCTGTCTCTCTGACTCCGTCTCTGTCTCAAAAGAGAGAGAGAGAGAGAGATTCTGGTGCAGTAAGTCTGGGTGGGGCCCATTTCTCCATTTCTCATGAGCTCCCAATAAGGCTGAAAAGCACACTTTGAATATCAAGAAGCTATACACACACACACACACACACACACACACACACTCAAATCCTTAACTAGCACTGTTAAAGTGTATCTTCATATCCTGTGAAATCATCTCATGTGCCCCACCAGTGGTAAATCTAACAATATAAACACTCTGCTGAGATTGAAAAAAAAAGTATTTTAAATGTCCTTTGTATTCAGGCAACTCACTGTGTCAAGAAGAAAGGTATTTATGTAAGAGGCCAAAGGAACGTGTGCTGCTGGCTATCCTAGAGCTCGGTACAAAATCCTTTGAGAAAATCCTACAAAGTTTGGGGAAAGCCATGGAAGCAGTCTCTGAGCATGACAGCAGCTGTGTGGACTGCTTCTCCCTGCACACAGTCTTTCACAGGACCACATCAGCCTGACTAGGGAATCGACACCTTCTTCCCTTAGAAGGGGATGGGGGAAACTTTGGGGACTTTATCTGCTGAGAAACAGCCCCCTTTTCTTTTTCTTTAAGAGGACCCTTTTTCTCATCCTTCCTTAATGAGCATCTATATTCTAATTTGTATAGACACCATAGAGCCACACACCGTGTATTATTACAAGCGTAATTTCTTACCAGGTGGGTTTCAATATTCTTTCCCTTTCTTAACTTTCTCTCCCATTATTATGAAGTAAGAGGATGGATAGTTTGGGGCGAGCAGGAGCATGAAGATGCTCCGGTTCTCGCTCTCAGAGTCACAGTGGCATAGTGGCCTCTCCTCAGTATTCTTCCTTCTTACTCTCTGCTATAGGCAAAATAATGGCTCCCCCAAGATGTCCATGTTCTAATTTCCAGAACATGTTAATTTGTTGTGTTACACGACAGAGGGGAATTATGGTTGCAGATGAAATGAATGTAGCTAATTGGCTGACTTTAAAATAAATTACCCTGAGATATCTGGGTGATATATCTGGATGAGTTCCATATAATCACAAGGGTTTGTTTTTTGTTTGTTTGTTTTATTTTTTTGGTTTTTTAATTGGAAGAGGGAGGGGTGCCTTGGTGGCTCAGTCAGTTGAGGGTTGCCTATTGGTTTTGGCTCAGGTCATGATCCAGGGGTCATGGGGATCAAGCCCTGTGTTGGGGTCTCTGCTGCATGTGGAGCCTCCTTGGGATTTCCTCTCTCTCTCTCTGTCTCTGTCTCTCTCTCTATCTCTATCAATAATAATAATAAATAAAATTTTTTAAAAGAATTTTTTGTAAGTGGAAGAGGGAGGCAGGAGAAGAGGTCAAACTGATGTGATATGAAAAGTACTGGACACAGTATGTCTCTGCTGGAGAAGGGAGCCAAAGCCAAGGTCTGTAGGTGGTTCTGGAAGCTGGAAAGGGTAGGCAGCTGATTCTCCCCTAGAGCCTCCAAAAGTAGCACAGCTTTGCGAACACCTTGATTTTAGCCCATTGAGACCCACGTCAAACTTCTGACCCACAGAATTTTAAAATAATAATTTTGTGTTAAGCCACTAAGACCGTAGTATTTTGTGATGGCAGCAATGGAAATGAATGCACCCTCTGTCTGGTTCCAGAGACTCCTCTGTTTTGTCTCTTTTTGTTTCCAGGATGCTACCCTTTCCTGGTTTTATATCTCTTACCTCCCCTTCACAATCGCTTTTGTTAAGTGCTCCTTATTATCTCTAAAATTTCATTCTTCTCCAGGTTACACAGTTCTCTTTAGTCACTCTACAGGAATCACAGATTGGCTGAACATGGCCCGTGGTCAGCTTGCAGATATGTTTTCTTAGGTCTACACAGTGTTTTTCACAAGCCAAACTGAACTGCATCTCGGTGAGATGTGTGTCCTCTGGTTTTTCATAATTCATAGTATTCCATGCTGCATTTCACCTGACCTACTTCCCTGGTTTACATTGTTTGCTTTGTCCTTAAAGGTTTTCAGTTGAAGATCCCTCTTTTAAGCCATAAATGTGTATTAAGATGTTAAGACGTTACATTAAAGAGGATTATTGGGTCAAATCGGTTTAGAAAATGCCAACTTAGGCAACATAAGGGAAGTTGTTAATATGTCAGGAATTGACAGCCTTGACTATGCTAGTTTCACACACCCATGTATATGTAACTATGTACAGCTAATATATAGCTGTATAGTTTTATACAGCAGATAGCTGCCTATAGCATGCAGCATCTCCCAACTTTATATCATTTTTTAATGTTTATTTATTTTTGAGAGAGAAATAGAACACGAGCTGGGGAGGAGCAGAGAGAGGGAGACACAGAATGTGAAGCAGGCTCCAGGCTCTGAGCTGTCAGCACAGAACCCGATGCGGGGCTCAAACCCACAAACCATGAGATCATGACCTGAGCTGAAATCATATGCTTAACTGGCTGAGCCACCCAGGTGCCTCCCCAAATTTATATCTTTATGGGACTAGTGGAGCCCCTTACGGGTAGAATAGTCCAAGTATACACATTGAGATTTATCGTCCAGTATACTCTTTCCATTTGCTCCCATTAACTGCAACCATTGCTCATATCTTGATGACTCCCCCAAGCTATAAATATAATAAATCACTTTTAACGCATGTACCGTGAAAGTATATAAGTGCTTTCATACCTACAAGCTGATGCACAATGCTGATATAATAGACATTATTCTCATCTTTATTTTATAGTGAAAAGAAACTGAGATCTAGGGAGCTTGTCATGTTCTCAGTGTCCTACAGCTAGAAAGTTGCAAAGTTGAAATGTGATCTGAAATCTGTGCACTGAACTCACACCTCCATGTGAGGTGCTCTTGAGCCGAAGTTGTGAGTGCAATGTAAGAAAACACTTTCTACCCAGAGGTGATTGAAAATATAGCAAGCCATCTCAGATCAGGTTGAATTCTTTGCCTCTAGAGAAGTTCAAGAAGCAACTGGGGGAAATTCTTACGAGGGAATTTTATGGGAGACACACGGACTGAAGGCATCTAATGCATCCTGAGGGTCTTTCCAATATGAGATTCTAAAAAGATAAGAGAGTCTATTCTGTCTGGGAAGGCACCATGAGCAAAGATGAGGAATGTTGTTTGGAAGTAGACCAATGTGGCTGTTATGAAAAATTTATGGAGAGAAATAGTTGCAAGTGATGCTACAAAGGTATGTAGAAAAATAGGGGTTTGATAACCCTTTAACTGATGGGGAGCCCTGAAAAATATCTCATCAGGAAAGTAACAGGTAATTTTTATATACTAAGTGATTTGAAGGAAATTAGTCAAATGATAGTCACGATCTACTTAATGGTGACTCAAGTCAGGCCTCTATTGCATCTTCTCTTCCTCCTCCTTTCCACTAGGTGGCACCAGAACTCAAAGTCAAGCCTCTGGAAAAGGCTATCTGTTCTAAGCCTTTATTGTTGAATGGATGACTTGTATAAAGATATTTGAAGTGATGTGAGCATATCAAAAAATATTTTTATTGCCAGTTCCTAATATGCCTCTTCATTCACCCTAGGGTATTTTTCCAGTAGTTAACAATTTTCAGCTTAACTGACTGTAACGTTCTGAGGAAGAGCTTCTGGGGACCATGCCAGTTTAGAGTACTATTGTAGACCAACATAATAACGCTGTCCTGCAGAAATTGCTAACAGCCAGCTGGAAGTTGATACAGTGGAATTTATTCAACTCTTGATGGCTTCAATAAGGGTGGAACTGTTCTAATTCTTAAGACAGGGCGGATTTTCAGGTGGCTGGTTGAATTACCTCCTAGACACTTAACTCTAGTTAGAGTTGGAAAGGGTGAAAGCCTGAGCTAACTTACTACCTAATTCTTCAGGAAAGAAATATGAGAGCCCAGCACATTGTCCCCTCTTAGCTTTCGGAATGCCTTTCTCAATATAAACTGGTTTACATGGAAGAGGGTTCCTCCTTTACACATTTCTTAATTGAAACTTCTTTCTTAATGGTACAGTTCTGCTTTTGTTTTTTCTTTTGAAAAGACGGTGGGAAAGTAAGCTTTCAATTTGTTGACAAGTTTGTGTTCTCACAAATCTATATTAAAAAGCAGTCATTTCTGGTCACTTGAAAATATGTGAATGGGGACAAAATACCCTAAATTGAGATTTCTATTTTAAACATCTAGCACTAGTCCATATGATTCAAAGAATCAAAAGGCAAATGTCATATCTCCCAAATCACAGGTAAGTGGGCACATGGCATTTTTCCCTAATCCTTCAAACTGAAATTTGAGGAAGAAACACAGAGTTAGTGAACATGTTACAAAGGAGGTATTGTTTAAAGATCAATAGGCTTTTGTCTAAATACCATAGTCTCAATTTTTCCCTGATTCTAAGGAAAAGGAAAAAAAAATGTATGTGCTCTGCTTAATTTTGTTTACTTGAAAATTTTTATGCTTTCGTTTTCCCAAATCTGCTTTTTCCAAAATGGGCAATAGAAGAGAGAGACTAAAATAGATGATAGAATTATGGACTTAGATAAATAATTAATGGCCTGGAGTAATTAGCTGGAAGATATTTAATCATTAATCTGTCTGAGTCATCACACACATCTGAGTCTACCCACAAAATATTGTACTAATTATGAGTGTATATATTTTGTCAAAATGGAAATTAATATATGATGAGAACCCACACTTTGAAAAATTAAAATATGGAACAAGTCTGTTTAGTCTACTCTTTGTTTGTTAAAGACAAACAGAATTTCACTTTTCTTTATTTTACCTGATAAGAAAAAACTTACATAAACTCCATCTGTATGTATTATCAAGAAGTTTGACTTCTTGGTTAGGGAGGCAAAGTAGTTGGATAGTTTTGTCTTCAAGGAGTTCTCCCAGGGGAAAAAAATAAAAATAAAGCAAATGATAATAATAATAACAAAAACAAAAACACTTCATTATTAAAGTATCTGGTAAACAATTAGGGTTCTTTCAGAGGACTTGAGGGAAAAAAATGTCCTTTAACATAATGCTAAGTTTTGCAATTTATGGCTGTGTTCTTCAATGTGGTGTTTTCCAATACAATTTTATTACAGGCTCTAAATTATACTTTCACAGGAAAGGTCTGTCTTTAAACTTTTAGGTCAGAATTGTTCAGATCTTTTCACACTGAATCAATCAGGTTTAAAGCTGGCAAAATCCTTGGCAGCCTTGTAAATCTTTCAAAAGATGTTATCCAATTACCCTTCATGGGCCACAGGATTCTGCAGCGTGACTATTTCCTTCTCTATGAGGAATTAAGTGCTCATGAGAGGTTAGAAACCAATGGAGTTGAAAAGTAAGGTTCTCCATTTTTCCTCCATTTCACATGGTATAGCTACAGCTGCAGCTACTAATATATCGTGAGATCTGCCAGACACTCTGACCTAAACAGTGGCCCTGGCATCATTGATGTTTTGTATTTGTTTTAAATTAGAAAAACAAACAAACAAAAATTATAATAATGCCAGAATCATTCTTGCTACAAAACCATATTTTGGACCCATATTAAGAACTTAACTTTAAAGCTATATCCCCATTAGAAAGCATAAGAGACCACTATTGCTCTTATTAGTCTTTCAAGGAAAACAAAATTTTAGGTGCTTTCAGTAAATACACATGGGATTGAAAAAGAAAATAACAAAAAGATAAATGTACCTCTTTGGTTTGGGTTTTGAACTTTTAAAAAATGAGCTTTTTTCCATTTAAAAAACACATATTAATCTCTGTTAGTTCCTCTTCCTCTAGGTTGCCAATATAGAATAACTAATAAAAAGCTAAGGAGACATTCAATTTATATAAAAGCCTATTTCATGCCACTTGGTTTCAAGGGGAAAAATCATGGGCAGAATCATTTTGAAATAATTTTTCAAGGAAAACTGTGAACACGGGTGCAGATTCCTTCACAAAAGTCAGGAAAGCATTGCTGTCCTTTGTGATGTAAAAAGCCAGAGTGGGGGTTATGGGATTCCAATTGCACCTTTGACCTCAAAGCCTCTGGAGTTGGTCACTTGTCATGACCCTTGACCTTTGGCAAATCACGACCCTGACTATCCGTTTCACTTGATTTTTACTACCTATAACAAAAGGTCTTCCCCCTTCTGGAATACATAAACAGAAGTCATATAAATGTTTGAAAATAATTTATCAGCCAACAACCTGGCAAAGAAAGCATAAGTATCAAAAACAAAAGAATGAGCAAAAGCACCAAGCATGAAGGCAAATGCTCTCACAATTAAAGTGTCCTCCAGTGGAAAAATTGATTTCAGGGACTACAGTGTGAACAGTTGCCCACATGTTTCCTCTTTTAGATTCTTCCTTTTCTTTGATTTAAAATGTGATGTGGCAAGAGGTAGGAAGGTCAGTGTTTTTATAAATAGTGATTCTGATTCTTTGCAGGACAGTCATTAAATATGGTAGACATCACCCTTGCAGCTGCTTGTTCATCCACACTTCCTTTTAGCCACTATCTAGATTGCTTCCATCTCCAAAGAAGTGCGGTTCCGCTTATCAGGAATGTGAGTGAAAGGTGAATATGTGTGTACATGGGGAGAACAGTGTAGTATTGGAGCCAGTTCAAGTACAAATGAGGAAGCCAGGCAGGCACAGTTTTAAAACTGTATATAGAAGCCCTCTGGATTGAATATTCAGTTATTTAATATGTACAATTCTGAGTCCTCAATATTACTTAATCTATATGATATCAACTGTTGAGAATCTATTTAATACCCACTGCTAATTGGTAACAATCAAATTCTTTCAGTTTTCAGAAGTTTTTTCTTTCTAATACTCTAGCTTGTTTGCTTGCTGATTTGTTTTAAGCAAATAGTAGGGGGGTGGGGAAGACTTGAAGGTATAAATTAATAAAAGCATCTAGAGGGCTCAACCCTGCAAAAAGTAATATATACTTTTTCACCCAGATAAAAATATATGGAATCTCTGGAATTATAATATTCTAGGACTTACATACTTAAGAAATACTTTTTATGGTTATTATTTCCCAGCCAACATGAAGATTCTTATTTTTCCTTTTTGCATTAAGGTACAAGGGTTTTTTTTAATATTTATTTGAAGGACAGTTTTATTTTTAGCTACTTTCACTGACTATTTTTTATTTTTTTAATGTTTTTATTTATTTCTGAGAGAGAGAGAGAGAGAGACAGCGTGAACGGGGGAGGGTCGGAGAGAGAGAGGGAGACACAGAATCTGAAGCAGGCTCCAGGCTCTGAGCTAGCTGTCAGCACAGAGCCTGACCCAGGGCTCCAACCCACGAACCGTGAAATCATGACCTGAGCTGAAGTCAGATGCTTAACCGACTGAGCCACCCAGGTGCGCCTTTAACTGACTTTTTAGCATTCAATCACAATCCATCTTCTTTTCTGACAGTTTCTCTTTGTCTAAGGATCAAAGGAAGTGTTTGATAATTTGAAATTACAGTGAGAATTAGTACTTTGATGAAGTTGGGTCTAGGTGGGCCAATATACCTGGTTCAATCAGAATTTGAGAGGAAAATTAAGTTTGCTAAAAAGAGGGGCGCCTGGGTGGCTCAGTCGGTTAAGTGTCCGACTTTGGCTCAGGTCATGATTTCAGGTTCGTGGGTTCAAGCCCTGCATTGGGCTCTGCGCTGACAGCCAGCTCAGAGCCTGGAGACTGCTTCAGATTCTGTATCTCCTTCTCTCTGACCCTCCCCTGCTCACACTGTCTCTCAGAAATAAATAAATTTTTTAAAAAGTTTGCCAAAAGGAGAAGAGTTTGCCAAATACTCAAACAAGTCTGGGCACCACCTTTGCAATGATTTTCAATATTCGTTATTCATTTAGAGAGAGTTGAAAACAAAATCTCTTCTAAAAATCTTAGCACAAAGCTGTTTATAGAAGCATATCTACAATCTATACTTTTCATGATTTCTAGACAGAAAGGATTGGGACATAAAGTGTCTGAATGTTAAAATATTACCTTTCTGAGTTAAAGGTAGAGTAAATTGAATGGGCTACAAAACTGTACATCGATGTGCTATGCCATCTGAATGTCTTACAACATATTGGGCTTTTTGAGTGTCCTTTTTCCTAATTTTCACATCTACCACTGCAGTAATAAAACTTCCTACAGCAATCAGGATCCTTTCCCCTCAGCTCTCAGCTAAGGGTCTTATGGCTGCAAATTAGAAATCTCAGAATTTAATCTTCATTACCTTTCCACTGCAATATTTATGACTTCCTGTACAGCTAGTCTTCAGTAACACTTAACCATATGGAAATTTGGGGAAATGAGTTGCATACTTACCTGGAAATGTTTTTAAGTCTGAAAGTTGAGTTGATAGAAAACAAATCAATTCCTTAATTTCACAGAAATCTGTAACATGTCATATGAATGAGATAACTGAAGGATGAACATTATCCATCTTTTAATTGTTTCCCCTGTGTTAAGCCATTTGAATAATACTGTCACTCACTTTCTCCTAATTCCTGAGGAATGGGGTCCAGAATTTTTATAGTGATAATTTAAAAATAATAATAATATGAAAGATTGTAAACAAATGAGTTTTACTTAAGGTTTTACAAGGCTAACAATGAGAGCAGTATTTTTTTTAAGACCCTTTTGATTGCAATGTGTATCTACTATGGACTCTCTAGAGACCAAAATATTTTTTTGAAATGCAAAAGATCAATGTCACTGATCTTTCCTCCTACCACCCACTCCAGCCCCTGCCCCCGGTCCTGCTTAAAATATTTCAGTGGCTCTCCATTCAGAGAGAGCAGGATTTTTCAACCTTGCTACTATTGACAATATAGAAGAGATAATTATTTGTTGTTGGAGGACTGTGTTTATTCATTTAGAAGGTTTAGCCTGGTCTCTACTCCCTAGATGCCAATATCACCTTCCCCAAGTGATGGCAACCAGAAACATCTCCAGACATTGCTAAATGTCCCCCAAGTTGCCCCCATTTGAGAACCATTGACACAGTGATTAAATCCTGAAGAAGTATCCACGTGGTGTTCTCCTACCTGCCAAAATCTGTATTGCTCAGATTCTCCAGAGAACAAAACGAATAGGTTATCTGATATGTATAGATATTTAGAAGGAATTGGCTCACATGATTATGGAGACTAGTAAGTCCAAATCTGCAGTATGGACCGGTAGACTGGAGACCCAGAAGAGCTGGAGAATTCATCTCCCTCAGTGATCCCTTCCCATGATCCCTAGGCTTCAGGCACACAGATCTTCAGTTCCTTGAATATATGTTCTTTCCCATCATAGGGTCTTTGCACAGGATGTGCCTGGCACTGCTTTTTTTTTTTTTTCCACCACACCCTACCCTTAGGCAACTAACTCCTCCTCTCAGCTCTCCCTCAGTTGCACTTGCTGAGAATTCAGCACAGTCTTCCTGAGAAGGTAAAGTCTCCCTATAATTTGCATTCATAGCACTGATGCATCTTCTTCACAACACTTGCCACTGTAAATCCTCTGGAGCTTTTTAATTTTTATCTTGCTCTGTATCCCTAGCATCTAGATATAATAGACATTTATTAAATTATCTGTTGGCTGACTGAATAAATGAATTAGCATTTACCCAAAATACGGTCTTCTTTTTCAGATGGTTATTGGCTTACTAGTGTGGTTGTGATGCTTTAAATCACAAACTTGTGTGCCATGAATATTAGAAAGTTATTATAGCGATACAGGATGCTTATTTGACAAACTTCCAGTGCCAACTGCCCATGGGACTGCTGGAAAAATTGCTAGTGCCATAGATCCACCGCCACAATTTCTTATCCCAACACTTTAACACTGTACCATGCATCACGTTATGTACTGAAACACAAAATGCATAGTGAACGGTTGTGTATGCATATTACATGCTTAAGAATTTAATGACTTAGGGGAAGGTAGGTATGTCAATTATCCTTTTTTTTTTTTTTTTGCCTATACTCTCCAAATTCACCCTTTGTTGCCCGGCTTTGTGATACTGGAATTGGAATCAGTGTAGACTTCTCCTTTGCCAGCTGGCACCATGTTAAGCTTTGTCATGGAAGGTGTTAGAGAAGAGATAGTACCAGAGAAAGAGACTTCTTTTGACATGATTGCTCCCTGTCTTCTTGCTTCTAGAGCTCAGCTGCTAGAGGTGATGGCGAGCAGAGGAGTAAGGGGGAAGGGCACACCCTCCACCAAGTGTTGCCGGAACCCCAGTGGAAGGTTTTCTGAATGTCAGTCCCTGCTTGAGTTCCCTTACACACCAACCGCCGCCAGCTGGCTGTGACAAGAGTTGGCCTGGGCATTACAGTGACCTTCTCTGCCAACCAGTGGGTCCTTACACACTCTCCCGTGAATTCTAAATCTAAGCATTGCAGAAGATGCCCCACTCCAAGTGCATTCCTTCCCTGGGTACATTTCTCAGCCCCCATGTATTCTTTGAGTTCTCTTTTATCCCCTTTTAGTGCTGGCTACCCACTTGCTACCAGTTAATAATTCTTTATTTTTAATACTCTGTTTTCAAATTACCATTGTAGGTTCTGTTTCCTTCCTGGACCTTGTCTAGTACAGTAGATCAATGAGCAAAACCTTTGAACACACACACACACACACACACACACACACAGAGTCTTATTTCAAGACTATTCAACCTTTCCAGGATGAAAAATGCTAGTAAGCAGAACTTTTTAAGGATCTACTGTAATGATCAGAATGCAAGAAACAGAATTTTACTGCTAGATGGAGCACAAGAGATCACTCAGGCCCTTGTTTTCTAACTGAAGCATCTTGGTCACTGAGAGGTTAAGTGACTTCATTTACTGAGTACTGAAAGGATGGCAGACCCCAGAGGCCTGAGAGGGAGAAGCTCCTCCCTGAAATGTCCCCACCCCCTGTGAGGATACTCTCCAGGAGCTTCCCTAGATGACTCATTGGCTTTTTTATGAGGACCCAAGGGAGGGAGAAATTTCTCTCAAGTCTAAGCACCAAGAGTAATTATGCTTTTTCTGAATAACTGCACTAGATTTAGCTCATGGGCAATGCGGATCAGGTAACCACTTGTTCCCCATTCAGGATGGTGGCCAGAGAGCTTGGGGGCAAATCAGTAGCCATCTCCTGGCAAAGGGGCAGCACCTCATAACACTCGCACCTTTTGCATTCCCATCCCTGCTCGGGCTTTAATCTCAAGTTATTTTCTCCTCTGACCCACATATTTTTTATTGTTAACCTGTTATACATCCGACACTTGAATACATAGGCTTAAGAAGAAGTTGGCTACAAATTAAATATTGAAGTACAAGTCTTCAGTTTTCCTTATGCTCACGTCAGCATTCTTTTCCTAACAGTTTGCCTGCGATGGAAAAGAATTTAAATACTTTCCTTCTTCCAAGAATAGAGACACACCAGATGCTTATAGGCAATTCATTCAGATATTTCAAAAATTTCCCTGCCACTTGCTTACCTACTAAATATGCTTAATAAATTTCCAATGTCATATCCAAATAATAAAAAATGTTGGACTTACCAACTTTCTTAGCAAGTCTTTCAATGCAAAGGTATCCAAATTGATAAAGCTTGACTATAACAAAGCTCAGAAAAGATAGCATTTTCTTTTTTCTTATATGTTTATTGAATTATATACTGTCCAAATTCAGTTTGTTTCAAGGATGGTCATTTAGCAGTATTCCACAAAATGTAGGAAAAGAAAATCTCTGTCCTTTTTTCTTTTTTTTTTTATCTTTGTGCTCTTATTATTTTTTTTTTCTTGAGGAGTAAGCACCTTTCTTTTTGTGTGTGTCTCAAGGATGGCAAGAGATAGCTAGTCAAAACCCTATTTACACCTGGACCCCCCTGTTTTCGTGCTTCTACAGCCTGACTTGTACACTTATTATTTATCATGGGCAATGACTCAGACTTCATAGGGTCAAAATAAATATTTGCTAAATAAATACTCAGAGCTGCTACCAAAAATGGGAAATGTTGGAAACAAATAAATAATCAAAGAAAATAAAGTAACTGCAGCCATAGAAATAGAGGAATTGCATGATATTCCTGCTTTTCTCCTCATAATTCTTCCAAGGAGAGAAAGATTTTGTTTCTCTGTACTAAAGCTGAAAAACATTATACTTTTGACTTTGTCTGGTTTCAAAGAAATAATCTAAACAGTGTTTTTCGTGTTTTCCTTTCCTTCAGAGAAACCCAGACACTTAATGTCATTGTTAAATATTCATTCTTTTCAGTATCTATGTGAGAAGTTGCCAAAACTTTTGTGGAAATATACCAGGTAATCTTTTGGCTCATATCCCAGAAAACTTTTGGTGAAACAAGGTCAGGCAAATTGACCTGCAGACCAACCTACTGGGGGGAATTCTGGGAAACAGACCACAGAAACAAACAGAATAAGAAGTTAAAATGGAGTAATAAGGAACTGATGTCTCTCTCTCTCCTCTTGATGTAACCAGTAACTTACTGAGCCTTCCTGCAATCGTCTGTTTAACTGAGTGTGGCTAACAGATAAGCAAGCCCTTTTAACTATCAGATTTTCCATTTATTCCAGAACATATAAGATCACTATTCCA
The DNA here is from genome assembly GCF_003009895.1 of Hyaena hyaena. Classification (NCBI taxonomy): domain Eukaryota; kingdom Metazoa; phylum Chordata; class Mammalia; order Carnivora; family Hyaenidae; genus Hyaena; species Hyaena hyaena. The sequence goes on from NW_024081434.1 coordinate 179,170, forward strand.
TGTCATTCCGTTACATATATTCATGTGCCTTTTTCTGTTACCCAAGTATTGATCTTCAAAACTAAAGTCTTTGTTTCTCTTAGGGCTCTTCTGAGATGAAGAGCTGATTTAAACCAATGAGGCATGGACCTTTTATTTTGTACATCCTACTTGCGTCACCCTAACTGAGCTAACAGAAATCAAAATAGACAAAGGAATCAGGAAAAACACATTTCAGACACCATATGCAATTGGTTGACATTTATCAGGAGAGAATATTATATTTTCAAGTATATACTGGTCTTGAAAATGAGTTGTATTTGAAATCATTCACATGAAAATATGTGTTTTTTTAGTGTTATCAATCATCTGAAAACTTCTGATGAGTACTTTTAAGACATTTATTGAAACAGTCTTTGCTGGAAGTTTGTAATCCTTTGCTTCAGAAAAGCGTGTATATTGTGTGAGTTCTCCTGGCACGGTGATATAAGATCAGGCAGTGATGTGAAAGGCAGTGCCACAGCAAAAACAGAGCTTTCTGGATTCCGTGCACAAAGAGGAGCCAAGGGAAGCTTAGCTTATGTTGAAATATACTGCAATTACATTTGCTTCTGCTCTGCATGGGCGGCTCCCTTCTGATAAGATGTAGAATCCTCGAGTAATTAAGTCAGAACCCTGAACTTCCCACCGGAGAGCCTGTCTAAGTAAACTGTGGCACTGGCCAGGTAGGATGGATTACCTGAGCTTCCCCTTGTCAACCACAGAAGTTCCTCAAAGACTATTTGCAAGATAACGTGAGCAAGTAAACATGAAGAGAAGCATGGCTTGCACAGTACTTAGTCAAATGAATAAGACAAGTCCAGTTTCTATTTTTGATTCTTACGGAATTACAATGGGAATAAGGATGCATGGAAATGCAATGGCTTAAGTGTGCCTAGTTTTGGGGTGAAGGTAGAGATAAGGGTTGGTGCAGTTAAAAATAAATGATTCTGTTGCCATGGTTCCCTTTTTTATAAATTCTTTTCAACATGAATTGCTGTTGTTGTGCATAATTTTAGATTCATGCAGATTTTTGACAAATAAGAATTCCTATACATCTGAGAAATGGTTTTTCAAAAGCTGTAGGAAACGGTTTTTGGCAGTCTGGCTTAAACATTTCTGAGCAAAATAGCCTGCAGGGTTCTGGCTTTAGACAACTACCAAAGGAAAATGAATAAAGAGAATTAGAAGTTAGAGAACCCTTAAGACTGTGTTTAACCTTCTGATTAAAACATGAGTTCATATTATTGAAGCATTTAAGGGCATGTAGAGTATTGAGGACTGCCTCTCAGAACCATAGGATAGCAGGCGTCCCTCCAATGGGATAGCTCTCTTGACAACCAACTCATGATGGATTATAGGCACAAAATGTTAATTCAGACAAATATGCATTTATCAATATCAAAGTCTCTGTGTTTTCAGAATCTGTGATATACCTCAAATATGATTCAGTTTTCTTGAACAGGGTGCCAGGATTACTTATAATTTATACCTGCTTTAAAATAGCTATGTTTCACTCTTAAAAAATTAATAATAGATATTACAAATTTGGAAAACATAAATGAAAATAAAGAGTTGACTTTACCAAAGGAATTTTTTTTTCCTTATGCATTTATTTCCTTAGGCAGTTGTTTAAATAATGAAATTCCCTGCAACAATTAGAATAAGATCTAATTTTTAAATTATAATATATAATACAATTCCTACGTAAACAGCGAACACTGGAATGTTTTTACATGTTTGTTTCAAAGCATTTGGGTTGCTCAGTCAGTTAAGGTTAAGGGTCCAACTCTTGGTCTCAGCTCAAGTCATGATCTCAGTTCATGAGATCAAGCCCTACATCAAGCTTGGGATTCTCTCCCCCCTCCCCCCCACCCCTCTCCTGCTCATGTTCTCTCTTTCTCTCTCTCTCAAAATAAATAAACAAACTTTAAAAAAAGGATATACTTAATGGTTAAATGGTTCACAATATCTTAAATTGGATTTTTACTGTTTGTTTTCCTTTTCTAAGGATTTTGAGGTTAATCCTAAGAATTTAGTAAAATAAAAAATGTAGAAGGAATAACACATTAAGATACTAATGGATAGAATTCATTATAACCAAAAGGAAATGAGGAAACCATATTTGTCTTTATAAACTCATTTTCTAGTTCTGTTACTCTGATTTCTATAGTGATTATTTTGTTAAGTGTATAGTTAGTAGTTTAATCTTGCTAATTCCATTTTTGCTTCTTATTTAAAAAAAAACCTGACAACTCAGGAAATAAAAAGTGATTCTTACAGTATTTTAGTCCAATTAAAGATAAAACAGTAGTTCAAGATATTCCTCTTGATTTATTCTAAATTTAAATTTACACATACAAATATTAGAGAGTTTTGGGGAGTATCAGGGAATTTGATTGTGAAGGTCTATCTTTCTTTTTCTTTCCTTTCTTTCTCTTTCTTTCTTTCTTTCTTTTTCTTTCTTTCTTTCTCTCTCTCTCTCTCTCTCTCTCTCTTTCTTTCTTTCTTTCTTTCTTTCTTTCTTTCTTTCTTTCTTTCTTTCTTTCTTTTATATTTTTTTTGTATCTGAGAGAGAGAGGGAGCTTACACGAGTGAACATGGGAGGGGCAGAGGGAGAATCTTAAGCAGCCTCCACATCCAGCACAGAGCCCCACATAGGGTTTCATCTCACAACCTTGGGATCATGACCTGAGCCGAAATCAAGAGTCAGACACTTAACCAAGCCACCCAGGAATCCCCAAGATACTTAATTTATAGCCCAAATATTTTCCAAGTTGATGAAATAATTATATAATTCTCCACTTCTCTCTGTAGGTATGAAGGAGCTGCTTCATGTTTTGTAGTATTTCTATAATACAACAATCAGACAAAAGACTATTGTAAAAATTCAGAGGTTTTCACATTTTCATGCACAGAATACAGCTGCTCCTTTCTAGAATTTATCAAGCATCTGTTCTTTCTAGGGAGGTGGTGGAATGGTCAAGGACATACTTCTTTGATTTGCTCTGAGCTTTGTTTATTGCTGACTTGGAGAAAGAGCTAACCAGGTTTTTCTTTATCTCAGCTTGCCGCTGCCACAAAGCTAAAAGTCACATGGGCTACAAGTCATATTGCCCAATCCAAGGGGTTCTATGGGCATTAAGTTATTTGGCTTTGCCATAAAAATTCAAGGTAAATACCTCTGGCTATGGCAGACTAAGATAGACTGGTTTTCCCACAAAGAAAAACTTGACAAGCTTGGCAAAATACTTTTTAAGTATCTGCTTGAAGGAGTGCCTAGGTGGCTCAGTTGGTTGAGTGTCCAACTCTTGATCCACAATCAAGAGTCACAATACCAGGGTCATGGGATTGAGTCCCACATCAGCTCCACAGTGAGTGTGGAGCTTACTTAAGATTCTTTCTCTCTCTTTGTCTCTCCCTCTGCCAAAAAAAAAAGTGTGCTTGAAGATTTTATAGAGCTCAAAAGGGAGCCAAATTTAAGGAGCCAAGATCCCAAAGAGAAGAGAAATTCATTGGAATGAGCCTCACATTTTATGCTACTTTCCCCTTGAGCTATCTATTTTCCTAATGAACACAGACATAAAGGCTGAGAAATTTAGCAGAATGTGGATATGGAGAGGCAGAGAAGGTAAAAAGAGTTTTCTATAGTCTCAAAGGACTGAGAACCCAAAACTTGAGAGTCCAGGACCTGAGGAGCCAAGGTTCTGGAGAGAAGGTAAGCACAAAGAAGTGAACCCAGCAATCTGATCAGACCTAGAGAGAAAATAGATGATGAGTGCATATATAATATAAATAATAAAGTTATAAGGCACAGATTTTACAATAACTTAAGAAAATATTAGGCAAAATGAAGATTTCTTTATTAGTATTATAGACCATAGGTATGTGTCTTCCCAAAACTCATATGTTAAAACATAACCCCCAATATGATGTTATTAGAAAGTGGAGCTTTTTAAGGGAATCAAGAGCAAAAGTAAACAATTGAGACCTCATCAAGATTAAAAGCTTTTGCACAGCAAAGGAAACAACCCACAAAACTAATAGGCAACCAACGGAATGGGAAAAGATAGTTGCAAATGACATATCAGATAAAGGGTTAATATCCAGAATCTATAAGGAACTCACCAAACTCCACACCCGAAAAACAAACAACCCAGTGAAGAAATGGGCAGAAGACATGAACAGACACTTCTCCCAAGAGGACATCCAGATGGCCAACAGACACATGAAACGATGCTCAGCATCCCTCCTCATCAGGGAAATACAAATAGAAGCAACTGTTCTTGAAATGTCAGTAAACAATGGAGAAGCAAATCTCCTGCAGATTTCAGTGTGCTCAATTTCAGTGGCCAATATGGTGTCCGGTTTCTCCCACAATTAGAGTGGAAGGGTTATCCAACCAGGGGGTGAAAATTATAACACACCTCATTCTACTCCTGAAAAACTTATTTCCTTTTCCTTGCAACCCTGAGTTCTGCTGGTTGAGATCTTAGTTTATAATGGGTAAGTAGGGGTACCTGCCTGGCTCAGTCAGCTGAGTGTGTGACTTG